>NW_010390315.1:8795-18690 GCF_000710305.1 Buceros rhinoceros silvestris | reverse complement strand
CCCGGTGCCCGCCCTGTGGCCATTGGCCCTCAGAGCCAGTGTGTGGCTGGGTGGACAATGGGTAGTTACTCGCTACTAATTGTAATATCCTGCCTACATCAAGAGTAACAGCTTCAGTAATAAAAGATTTGCTAGCAGACACAGTTTGTGGTCTGTGTCTCTCCTGATTTGGCAGTGGGAGAAAGGAAATTTTCAAAATTCCCAGCCTATTTTTCAGTAGGAACCCTCTTCTTCTACATCTCCCCCACCCCCCCACCCAATTACAAATTTCTTTTTCTCAACCTTTCATTTTTTAGGCTGTCTTGACTACTATTTGGGGTTTTTAATTATTTATAATTATTCCTTTCTCTTTTTCCTTTACTTCACTGGCAAAATTATACATGTGGAGAAGAAAATGTGTTTCATCAAAGCATTAAATGCTCTTGTTTGGGGTTTTTTTTTGGTGGAGGGAAATAATAGAATGTTATTTTAAATTCATCAAAGTGTGTCTAAAGAACTACCAACACTTTTCGGTTAGCTCTGTTAGGAAATAATTGAGTTACTTGCTTGAGCATACTATGATCGGAACAAATCAATACAGCTGCGTAACTACTACAAGTTCTGGGTAGAAGAGGGTAGCAAATGGACTGTAAAAGCAAAGATCTTCTTTCCTCAGGATTCACAGGCACTTTCTGCCTAGAAATAAGCTCAGGTTAGTCCATTAGGAAATGAATAAATAGTAAGACTGCTTCAGAGGCTTTTTGTAAAATTGAGTCCTCAGCAATCCTAAATATAAATCCACATTGCTTGGTACCAGTCTTGTCCTGCGCTGTCTATGGTTAGAGTTTGTCTGTATATGGGAATTCAGCTACAAGATAAAATAGTCCTTTATATAAATAACTTATGAGTCAGTCCCAGCTGTAACTCCAAAGTGTTGAAGTTGTTAAGTAAATGCTGTTAAAAGAAATGTAAAACGAGCTATGATTTCTTCACAAGAAAATGCTTTCATTGCATTTAATGTAAGAAAAAATGCTTTAAAAAGGCAGCATTGGACACTGTGTCATGCTGTGCAAATGACTGTTTGAAAAGTAACAGGGTTAAAATAAGATAGAGATATGAATCAACATATGAATCAATTCGACTGTGATGGGTTTACATCAGCCACACTGGGGCATCCTATGATGCTTCTGTAGATCAAATTTTGCAAATTTTTCATAAGAAGAAAAATAGATTTTTTATGAATATGAAAAATTATGTACCTTGTGCATAATGTGTTTCATCTGTAGATAAGTTTTTCTATTATTAGCTCATCAAACCTCATCTGTTATTCTATTATTGAAATTGAATACATTCTTTATATAATTTTTAATCAGTTGAATGAATGTTTATAATGGTGGTTTGTGCTATCTTTGATTTCTGCTTCTTGCTATGAATTTTTTAAAAAATTATAATTAAAAGTCGTGCCATATTTCTAAGTTTTCTTTTTCATCTATGATATTTCCTGAAAATATAATCTATGTATTATTTCTTTTTTGTCACAAACCAGTTAATTTCTTTACAGCTTCATCAAAACTGGGCTGCCTAGGGAGCAAGCCAATTTTATCAGCAATTAAAAAGGTCATTCTTTTAGTTTTTAAAATATACTGAGTAGCATTTTTTATAGGCCATATGTTAAAATAGAGCCATTTTCTGACAAGCCATCATCATATACAACTGGTTTCATGGGATTCTAATTTTTATTGTTCTTCAATGATTTCATTCTACATCTGTCACTTTACAACCGAACTGTGATTGCCAGCTACACAATTGTAAACGGTGGAGCTTATGTTATGTTTCTTAGGTATACACAACCAACTTGGAAAACAAGCACCATTAGCAACAAATTTTGTTTCAGTTTCATTGACTTCTATAGGTGTACCTGGATGTTGCCATTGAATCGTCTTGTAAACTGACAGTAGCCTAAAACTGATAGCAGAGCCACCTTCTTCTGTGGTCACATCTGGCCTGCATTGCTAACAACAACAGAAAACTTATAAGCATTCCGTCTTGAACTGGCGGCTTTATATAACTCTAGACTGGCACTGAAAACAGATCTGTGGCTGATGGAGGAGCTGGTGTTGCTAATCGGGAAGCAGATACAGCTTGCACTAAAGTCAGCAAGACACCGTACTGAAAAAAGGTCTGTCCACGCAAACTGTGCTGACCAGAGCCTCATCATCCTCCTACAGTGCCAGCACTGCAGTGGTGTGGGCCAGCGGTTGCTCAACAGGAAGTGGCAGGGTGAAGAAAAGGGTGGCTTTGGTGGGAAGGAAGGGTACTGCGAAGCTTAAACATTCATACTTACTTTTGTGGGGAAAGCAGGAAACCTAAAGTCCTACTATATATTCCAAGAAAACTGAGGAACAGACCAAATTTAACGCAATACTTGCTTCTTTAAAAGTGGAAACTGAGCAGAAAGGCAGAAAAGAGGAACGGCTGCAAAGTTTAAGTCTTGAGACCAGGTAGGAAGGCAGGAGAAACAACAAAGAAGAGGTGTGTGCATAGGCAAGGCCCGTGCAAACCGACCTCTGTCACGGAAGAGGAAATGAGCAGCTGAGTGTTGTATGTGTGTGTGAGGTTCGGCATGGCGAGTTACACAGTGGCTTAACTGCACCTGTCCATGCAAATGGTATCAGCTGCCTTAGGACAGAGGCAAGGAGGAGTGGTGTAGTCAGTGAGCCAGCTGGCCACCCTCAGGCACGAGGGGATAGATAAGGAGTGGGGAGTGGTGGGAATTAGAAAGTCTGGCTATCTGAATTATGTTTTGGGCCACTGTGGGGCCATTTTCAAAAGCCCTTGCACTTTATGACAATGATACAAAATTTCTGATATGGAAGAGGTATCATTAGGAAAGCATGTCCAAAAGGTAGTTAGCTTTTTTTGATGAAATTTAGATCCGGAGTCAGGCACTGCTGTCACGAGTGGTACTGGCCAGCTTCCTGCAGAGCACTGCCTATGTTCTCTGAACAAACACATTCAGAAAATATGACCTGTGTTCCCAGAACTGTTCCGTTTGAGAGAAACAATTTCCAATTTATTTCTTTGCATATGAAATGGTGTCCCTTTGGTCAGTGTCATGCCCTAGTCTAAGTGATGAGAAATGAGAATTCAATAGTCATGTTTCTTCTAGGATGAAAACCTAGGCCTTGTAAATATGGCTGCTTAAATTTAAAGCATCTGAGCTGCGGCTGAAGTTGGAGAGCTCAGCTAGGTGACAGTAGGAAAATGTTGTTTACTAAGATTAGTTAATCTGTACATGTTTTCAGAAAATGTGTAAGTGCATGCAGCAGCTGGTGAGTAGTACTGTTTCTGTGATCTGAATCACTGCAGATGCTAGAAAAAGGACTATTTATCTAAGAAGCTGCTCCCTTTCAGCCTTTGTGGTCAGCCTTAGCGATGCCCTGAGAAAGAAGCAGGAACAGAAGGTATCACTCTGGAGAAGTCTCTACTCCAATGGATGTGAGGAGGAGCTTTCCTTTTCTACGTACTTAAGGAGAAAACACAGAAAAATTGCCACGCTGCCATGGAAAATTGCCTGTTTACTTTATTTGATGTGCTAGGGTGTGAGTGATGTAGATCTGGGAGGAATCATTTGAGTTGGAAGGGACCTTAAAGATCATCTAGGTCCAAGACCCCTGCCATGGGCAGGGACACCTTCCACTAGACCAAGTTGCTCAAACCCCATCCCACCTGGCCTTGAACACTCTCCGTCTAGGGAGAGGGCATCCACATCTTCTCTAGACAAAAAAATGTTAATCTTTTCTTGGGATACCTCTGATTAAAAAAAACATAACCACCACATAATGGCAACAAAGAATTCTTTATGGAGGTCTGAGTGACTTGAAGTCTTAATGGTGTTAATGAGAATAAAGACAGAGGATCCTAAGGATACATCCAGGTTGCTGTTTGAAAGAACTGAAAGGTTGCAAAAGTGACAATCGCCCTTGGAGGAGATTTATCTCCTCCAAGAGCTAAACAAAAGAACTAAAGTGTTCAAGCTGGGAAATCAGTGAAAGGCTTTAACAGCCCGCTTATGGCTACAGGCAAAGAAAAACAGCAGGTTTGAATTAGGGGGTGAATGAAAATTAATGTAATTAAAAAAAAAGAGAACGACAAATCATCACTTAGGTTTGGGTAGGTTAGAAAGAAAAGAGAGAACAGTGGTATTAAATACATAAATAGGTATCTATCTATCTATCTCTCTATCTATCTTCCTCCCAATCCATCCACATCCCCCATCACTATCCCACACATGTGGTCTGTGCCAGAGGTGGGTGGGGAAAGAATAATAAACCTGGATTGGGAGAATGCAGTTCTTTTAACCTCATACATTTCAGTTCCAGGTTGACGTCTTTGGGACAAACTTCCTTTGCAATGAATGTGTAGTCTCTCCCTGGGTGACTGAAAAGCTTAAAAGTTACCAGATTTCCAGGGGACGTCTTGGCTTTCTCTCCCTGGCTGCAAAACATGAGAGCTACTGGATCTCCAGGTGATGTTTTGGGTTCCCCACATTCCAACAGGGCCTCCATTCTTGGTGCTTGAACCCTTTTTCCTCCCCCTCACCAGTGGCTGCTCTTGGTGCAGAATTGGGTGCTCCAGTTGTTCTGCATCCCTTCCTTCTGACAGCTCTTCTTACCACCCCACCAGTAATCAGCAAAGTGAAAAAAAAAAAACCCTACCTGCCATGCGGAATACCTTCTACTGTCCCGGGCTGAGGCGACTGCTTCCAGTTCTCTCTTTTCTTTCCTCTGTTGAAACTGAAAAACGTGCACACCAACCTAAGCAATGTGGTCTGTTTCTTTTTATATGTTTATCCAAAGAGGTGTTGATTGACATGGCTTGGCTCCAGGGGGCAGGCATGACATTTGAGCTGGGGCTGTGTTTTGTAATGCCCTTACCCCACGCATGTCATAACAAAGGCGGCAAAAAACTTTTGCACCAAAAAACAAGGGAAGAGGGGAAAAAAACCCCTTCTGCCCTGGAGCTGAAACCCTAAACCACAACAATCAAAAAAGAAACATAGGTGTTGTAAAGAAGAAGATAATTGAGGCAGATTTCTATATGGGGTCCAAATAATTATTATGTTGAGCAGAAACATGCCTGAAATCAAGCTACTAAGTCAGGGTTGTGAGGTGAGATGGGAATGCTGTACACATAAGTACATCTTTGGTCTCAGTCTTGACATAGTCATCCTACCCCTTTTCCTTTTCTCCTCACAGGATTATGTCCTTAAGAAAGAGTCCTTCAGTCTCCCTTTGAAGCTGTGAAGTCTTGCTCCAGCCTTTCAAAACTTGATGCTACTGGCGCCTTTCTGTAGGATAGGATAGTGGATGAAGCAGCTAGTCAGGAAGCAAATGCTAGTCTCTTCTATGCTTCAGGGGTTTCAACCCCCCTTTGTAATGTCTTTAAGCATCCTAATGTTGTGCAGCATCTAAGCAAGGACAGTTGAGAATTACAGCATCAGATATGAGTTTTTCCCAGTTTCAAGCCTCATTCTGCTTGAAACTAGGTAAGAGGAGAAACAACGAACAGAGACAGGTGGGTGAAGGTGGGGGTACATAAAGCTCTCACAGTGACATCGCTGTGCATTAAGGGAGTCTAAGACCTCTGTCCTGCTTCCAGGCATCATCAGGGAGACCTTTGCAAGCTGCTTGCGTCTCTGTAGGGGGAAGAAATGGTCTTACAGCAGAAAAGAATGGAAAAGTAATAAAAAAATTAAATTAGGTAAAATTAGTTTAAATAATGAGAAAGAATATAAAGGAGATGATCTCAGAGGCAGGTGCCCTTTTGAGAAAGTATCTTTATTAGATTTTGTTTTAATTTATTAAAGCTAGGTTGACAGTGTCCTTTTTTAATGCTGTGTGGAACATTATCTTCTACTGCTGTTGATGAAGAAAGACAAAAAGCAGTGCATCCAGCACTGAGCGTGGTGGGAGGGATGAACTCAAGTTTTGTTCTGTTTTTCATCTTCTCTCCATGTTTTAGACCTATTTGGCAGCTGATGCCTGCTTACTGCAGGCTTACTGCAGAAAAGCCCTGAAGCCTTCCAATTGTATGGTACCTTGTGGCAGCTAACTTGGAAATAACATCAAGAACACACTAAGATGTAGATTTGGTGCCTAAATAGTAAAAAAAAAAAAAAGAAAAGAAAAGAAAAGAAAGAAAAATAAGTAGAAATTTTAGTAGCAATTTTGGTTAGAGATTTTCAGGTGTTTCCAGTTGGCTCACATATATTTTATCTTCCTGTTTCTTTTAGATTAAATCTAAAGAGATATGAGGGGTTTTTTTTATTATTATTATTCTCAGATCAGGGATAATCTAAACATTCTTGTTACCAACTCAACTCAACTTCTTTACAAAGTATGTTATAAAAAGGAAGAAATAGGGCCCTCGTATTCCTAAACCAAAACACATTTAGAAATGGCAATATGCCTATACCAGCTTTGGGTGCTCCTTGCTGGCATGGCACACTGCAGCAGGGGCTCTGCCCGTTTTCTATTCCTTGGTGTCTCATCAGTTCTAATGCCGCAACAGACTCAGAAGATACTCGGTAATGAAGCATCGTCTGATTTTCCCATACATGTGGAGCTCTCTGCATCACTCTGTGACCCCATGAGAGATTATGAATGATACAGAAATTAGGATAAATCAGAATAGGAAACTATCAAATCAGTCTGTGCTGACTATTTTCTCTCTGTAAGTCAAATACATTCCAGGGATAGCTAGACCCTGGCTGTCCAGACATCTAGACAAGTCTTTTACTTCCTATGATCTCAGCAGGTGCTCCTCCAGTGCACTGCAGAAGTGAAAGCTTGGAACACGTTTCTTCCCGTTCGGATTCAGATAGTCCTGAGATGGGATTCATAATATAGTAGGAATATACTAAAAAAAATACAGGACCCTAGGTTATTAATTGAAGAGTGCAACTCTTTTCTGCTTTGCCTGGTTTTCCACAGCAATATTTTCATTCTTGCCAGTTGCCACCTGAGTTGGATTCTCTCTAGAACTCCACTGAAAATATCTGTTGGAGGCAGGATTAATTAATATAATTAGTAACCTACTGACTCTTAAATGACTTCTGCAAGCTTTGTCTTGCCATCATTCAATGTGAAAATGAGCCTTAGATGAATAACTAATAGCAGAATGTCTTCAGTTCCTGCAACTTCTGGACCTATATTAATTTTGATGATGCCAATTTCTATATTTCCTGATTTTGCTGTTCTAGGTCTGACTTAAGATGGGTAAATGAGGCTCAACCAAACTGTGATTTTTAATGCTTTGTTGCTTTCTCCCTTAAATGAAAACTAATGAAATGCTGCCTCTGAGCAGTTCCTTTTTTATTTAAAAAATAATAGCAGAATGTCTCTGATGTCTCCATAGAGGATGAAAGGAACATTATTCTATGCCATCTTCTGCTTTTACTTGTATCTATAATAACAAATAGCAACTCCAGTGATTTGATAGTTACTCAGATTATCAAGAATGCACATGGGAAACAAACTTGGGCTTTGTCTTCCCACAGCTCTCTCATCTTAACACACCTCATTTTAATGTACCTTGTTCTACACTTCCATGACGCAAGCCACAGAGTAGTCATTTAGTGTAATATAAATGCAAGGTCCAAGATGTGCAGTAGATAGATACGTTGTCAGTCTCTCTTGTAATTTATTATTTACAATATGTTCTCATTCATTTGCAGTACGAAAGTACCTCACTGTGTTTTAATTAATTATATAGTTGATTTTTACCTCTAAGGCCCATGCTCTAAGTACAAAGAAAAGCCTTTATCTGAAGTATTTTTGGTGATCTCTGTGCAAAGTCTGTGCAGTGTAAGTGGCTCCTCAAAAATTAACATGTTGAGGTAGCTAAAGAGCTAGTGAGATGCCCAGATTAGACCTGAAACTAATAATTTGGCTGGGGAAAAAAATATGAAAAAAATGTGAACAGTTTTCCTTTATTTAAAGAAAAAAAAAAAGATGTTTAGAAAGATATTCTAGATTAACAGCTTGTTCAACACAAACATCCACTAGATGTTTATTTATGAAGAGAAAGACCTGATGAAAGAAGTTTCATGTGTTTTATTTAGTACCTTTCACTCTAAAACAAGAATGTGTTTATTTTGCCTTCACTGTCTTCATTGGAATTGCAAATTTTTATTGGTATGGCAAAAAAAGAGAATCTATTCCAGACCTTTTTCTTCCCCAAAATTTATTCTTGCAGTATACAAGATGTTACAGCGAGTGCAACTGTAAATTCATTCCAGTTTAAAAACCTTCCATACACTAGAGTGACAAGTTAGGGGGACTGAGTGTAAATGAGGATAGCAAATGCCTTTGGAAAAGCCTTGCTTTCCATTGCTTCTCAGCCGCCAACACTGTATGTGTGTAGTCACTTACACCTGAGCAGTATAAATGTAACATAACAAAAATCCAGAGGTCTCGATTTACCCAATCATTTCCAACTCTTTGTATGCATGATAGCACAAGGAGAAAGGAAAGGAAGGATATGGCTTCTGTGTGCTCTACCTTCAACAACGGCAGCACTGAGAAAAGTTCTGGAAATGTCAAGAGTGTCAAACAGGAGCCATTACTGATGTCAGTCAGCAGAACTGCATGCCGGAACATGTAGAGGAAAAACTAGAAAAAAGCAAAGGTGTTAACTGGAAGAACATGTTAACTGCAAGAATAAGAAATAATATTTGTAGGACCAGATAAAGAACCTTTCACTGGCTGTGATAAGGTACTGCTTTCTTTCCTCACTGAAGAAGATGTGGCCAGCATTTTCAAGCTGGGTATTTAAATCAACATTGCCGCATAGGAATCTAAATAAATGTCCCAATTTTCAGATTTCATGTACTGTTGCAGCTTTTCTTGGCTCCAGAAAGTATGAATTCTCAGAACCTCAGAAGATCAAGCTGTTTATGTGGGTAATGATCATAGTAGAAAGTTAAATCAATGTAGCTTAACTTGCATGTGCAGAAACCAGAATGTCTGCACATAGGGTATTTTTCATCAGTAGATATGTGATCTACCTACTATTTTATTCACTTCATTGCCAGTATGCTAATGTTTGAAATTAACCCAAGTAATCTTTCACCTTCTGCTTATTGGCACATCACCCATATGTAATAAAGGATTGGATTTAATTTACAGATTAAGGTTCTTAAATGTAATCTCTATTGTGGAAAGCTAGTCAGTAGAGTCAATGGAATCAAGAATGATTTTTACCTGGCCTGATAGAAAACTGACCTGGCGTCTCTTTTAAGGTGGGAAAAAACCCTCTAGACTAGAGTCGACTTTTCTTTAGAGTCCATTTGCTGTGCCAAGGAAATCTCATTGACTGTTTTGGGAACACGGACAGCTATCTTACATGTAAACATACATAGATTATGTGTAAATACACTCCGACATCTTACAGTTAGGTCTTTTAAACTGGGAGCTGAAATACGCTCACCTTGACTGTGATCAGGCATCAAAATTTGAATTCAGTCTTGAATCATCACTTTGTACATCCATTGTAGAAAAACTGCATTCCTAGATGTAAAAAAATTAAGTCCAATTACAGCTGTCCTCAGAAATACTCATATGTTAATAAGCTCTCACAACCAGAACATATAGAAAACATACAGTTTTCTGAAGTAGAAAATATGGCTTTGGCACTAAAGAATTGGTAGTTTTCCTGGTCTAGTCTTTACCAAGAAAATTTTTTTCTTTATTTAGACAGGAAGAAAAAGCAAAAGCGGGTCACCCTTGGAGAACAGATTGACAAATCTCAGTTGTGTCCCAGTGGTACAGCAAAATTGCCTATCAAGTTACTCAAGCTAGAGCTGAACTAGTTCTGTCTTGGGTAAGCCTTGGCTACTTTTGTTTAGGGAAAG
>NW_010390315.1:6611-8694 GCF_000710305.1 Buceros rhinoceros silvestris | reverse complement strand
TGTATGGAAAGAAAAAAGGAGAATAAGTATCTTTGTTCTTCTTGATCATTTCTGCTGTGGAAATGATTAGTGATAATGAAATCTGGCATGTATAGGGCTCTCACTGAAAAAAAAAGCAACAACTCTTGGCACTGTCTCTGCTTACTAAGCTCTTTAATTCCTCTAACTGTTTTTTGTCTTATTTACCTGGGTTATTCACAAATTGTTGTTTTATAGCATCGACATATACACAATATGTAACAGAGAAAAAGCTTCATACAGCGACCTTAGCATTATGACCTTGGGTCAAGTCCTCAAAGTATGGCTTTCAGTGGGAAATACCTAAATATCTGCAATGGTAGATCTGCAGCCCCTGATGATAGACATGAAAAGAGTGGAGAACAACAGCATCAATAACTCCTTCCAGCGGGTAATTTAGTGGTTGGCTCTTTTACTTTTTGTCCTAACACTCATGAAAACACATGTATAGAAATTTCTCATCATTCATTATGCTGATTCCAGGAAGGACAGCATCAGAGACTGCTGGGAACAGGACAAAAAGAACTTTTTTCCTTCCAATGAGAAATTTTTATGGAGCATTCACAATTTCTGTCTCCCTCTGCTGAACAGGGGAGCGCCACCAACTCTCCAGTACGGTTCTGCACTTGTAGACACAACCTGCTGCTGAAGGTATCAGTCTTTTTCATGACCTGGGAAACGAAAGGGAAGGTTCCTTACCTCCTCCCTCAGTTAGGTTTAATACCATGTTTTCCTTTGCCATTGATATTTGTCCATCTGCCTATGCTGCACACATCTCTCCCCTCACATCTGGAGTGGCTGTGGTGACCACATCCTTTTAAGTTCTCCATCAGGCTACTTAAACATGCTTCTCATTTGTTCCCAGCTTGGGACAATTTACATGTCCCTGCAGTGCGCCAGAACAAATAAAGGTAGAACTAGAAATGTGCCCTAGCTCTCTCCTAAACTTGCCATATTTGTGGACATGTCAGGGAAGAGAGAGCCTGAATCAACTGTAGGGTTCAAAGACCTTCAGAGAGGTGAAGAGATCTAGCATATGCTTTGCTATGTTGGACTGTTAAAGATTATGGCAATGATAGGATAATCACTCTCTTTAGGTTGAAAAGACTCTGCCTTCTACAGCTTTGGCCACTGGCTAATTTTGTGGATGGGCTGCATTCAGTTCTCTGCACGATCAAAGGAAATTGATAAAGATACTCAGGTAGAGCAGACCACGGCCAAGTGTCTACAGTGTCAGTGAGAGCAGTTCCTATGTCGGGGAACTAGATAGGTGAGTTGACTTCTCTCTGCAGCTATTTCTTACTTACCTATCTGAATATTGCCGTTTATCTTATGACAGTTCGATATTACTAGCTGACTTCAATGCAGTGGATAACAAGCCGAGCCTGGAAAATAATTTATTCTAAGAGAAAATGCATATACTTGATTTAGGTTTTGAATGGTTTGGATTTTCTTCTGTCAGAGGACTCTGATTTCCTCTTGTGGATGATGATTATTGTTTCAAAGAACATATGTGTTGATATGAAAACACTGCAGATAAAAATACTTCAGGAAAAGAAGTCCTCCGTGTCCAGCAGGTACACGTTTGCAAATTCCCCTGCTCTGCTTTGATGGCAAACAGATTTCTGCTGTTTGGTGATCCATCCTCATGTTCACAGAGCTGCACTGTCTACACATTTTGCTGTGATTTGTTCAAATAGCTTGGCAGCCCCCCGCACCACCTTTTGTGCCCACCACTTTAATTGGTGCAGCTGCTGCCTTAGGGTGCTCTGCTAAATGGCACCAAAGCAAATACAGTCTGTAGACATGTTCAAGCTTGTCACCATTGTACTTCTCTTTATCTCGTCAGAAACAAAGTCTCTGCTTTCTTTATTAGTTACACTCTCATTTTGATCAACATAAATTTTATGCTTCTTTGTTGGATCATGGCATCAAGTTTAAGGCATAGTGCTTTACTTATGATTTCATCAGTGTTTGCCGGTTTCCTGTTTTAAGGATCTCTCAGAGACTTTGCTACTTCTATAGCTCAGGTCAGTGAAAAAAACCACTACAGTATCTTCTTCTT
>NW_010390315.1:1000-6520 GCF_000710305.1 Buceros rhinoceros silvestris | reverse complement strand
TTCCCTAAGAGTTTGATTTCTTCACATCTTCTAAATACACTAAATATAATCTGAGACATAAAAGCCTTGCTGAAGCAGAATTATTTTGTTCCACTTAAACCACTTGAAGCATTTTGCTGTCCTTCACTGACTCAATTTTTAATGTAGCCACAGAGCTGTAATAAAAATGTTTTGCCCTTTAAGAACTATAAATGTTTCACTAGCCAGTCTTCATAACAATTACATGTATCTGAAATTAAATCACGCAACTACACATACCAAACCACTGTATCACCTAAACAACTTAGACTAAGCTATTTTAAGTTTTTTCTCTGTCCTAAAATCTGCAATATTTGCTTAGGTTCACAGTTAATTGTTAATTGCTCCTAAGTGCCATTGCCCTTAGGTCCTTGAGACATTTCTTCCAGTGTATTTGCTTTATCTTGACTGTAACTGCTTCTTCAATGTTTTTCTATTTCTCAAATTACTACCCTCTGCCCTGTAGTACATGCTCTTGCACTTTATGAAACTTCTATTATTGAAGGAAAAGAAAAGAGACACAATCTGAGTTTGAAAGCAGTGCGGGGACCAGGTTTGTTTAAAAATTAATACCTACTGCTCTAGTACCCATAGCTGTATTTTGTTTGTATGACAACGATCTCAGACTTTCTACAGATTATGGTCTCTGCAGTGACTGACTTGTGTTTTCACAAAGCAAACCACTGTGGTATTAGCCTCGCAGTTTGAACAAGGAGGGTGCCCAGTCCCCTGCCGTAACCAGAGTGCTTTACAGCCGCTCATCCATCATGGACTGGCCAGGGCTCTGCTCCCCAAAGATTCAGTTAGTTAAGGCGGGCTCTGTGCTGAAGCTGGCTGGAGTTGGTACTGGGGCACCTCCAAGAGTAGAACCAGAAGATGGCTGCAGGCAGAAAAGCTCAAAGTGTAAATCCCTCACCTGTCTCCAACCTCTGCCAAAGTGCCTTAAAAACAGTCACTGCCATCTGGTTGCCACAGGCTAGGCAGAGGTACGTATGGCCATCATAACTTGCTCAGGCACATCTGCCCAAGTCTGGCTGAGGGAATTTTAATAAGCTTCCTGAAGACAATCCTACATGCAAACCTACATGGGTCCCTCCCCATTTGCTGACTCTGAACTCTGCCAGACCATCTGCATTTAGCTTCTGCTGTGGAAAAAGCAGGGGTGATACATTCCCCGGACTGGTACATGTTTATGGCCACTGGACCTCACACTTGTCAGAGGAGATGTTCATACCGGCATGTTAGAGCATTTCTGTGCTTCTATGAACATCTCTCAGATTTTTTACAGATCGATGAATGAATTAAGTTTTGTCTGTTGTGGGACAATAGCTGAGCTCTCCCAATCTGTCTGTTTCTTCCCAGTTACATCTTTTTTTCTTTCCTGCAAAGACAGATTTAGTCCAGGCACAGTCTTTGTGTTTTATGGGGCCCAGCATATCAAAGTCTTGATCCTTGACTAAAGTTCTTTGGCACTACTACATTAGTAAACACAAATTGTTCAGTAAAGCAATCTTGGCAGCTCCTGTCATTGTGCTTCCAGTCCAAAACAGGGTAACAGACCAGGGTTTCTGATGTGGGCTTCTGAGTGTGAGACCATTTCACATGACACTAGTCTGTATCACACTCACATCCCACCAACCACACAGTTACTCTCTTCTCTCACAAAATCTTGCTATACTGTGTGGAGATGGTAGGATTCCTCCGACAATTGCTCCTGATGAACATCAGGACCTTAGACCCCTACTGAGCAGGAAGCTCAAAGGCCCTTTTTCTTCTATCCAGTTAGCTCCTTCTTCCCCACACAGGCAATGCTGTTATGAGATACCAGGCTGGTAGGATAGAGACAGATAATGGAGGATACCACTCACGCAGATGAAAATATCCACTTGCCTTAGTAACCTAAAACAATCCCAGGACCTCAATGTATGTTCACCTTTAACTAGGCTACCCAACCAGGCATCACCGGCACAGGGGGGCACCAGTGCATGACCAGTTTAGAGCACTATTCAAGTGAGCCACCTCTGGCATTCCCTGCAGCTCTTTCATCACCTTCGAACATCAGGAAACCCCTGATACCTGGTACCTTCTTTTTGTATATATGTAGTTATGGATTTGGCTAATGACTGCTTCTGAGAATATGGTCTATTCACCATTTTCTTCCTTCCTTTCTCAGGTAAGAAATGTCACCGTTGTAGTTCTAGAAGAATTAGCACTGGTCTGGAACAGGTGGATCAGCTTGTTCTACTTTGTGAGATCATCCAGTGTTCAAACTCATCCTCTTCATTCCCTCAGGATGAGTGAATCCATATGCTGAATCAAGGAAGAATGACAATCTCTCCTTCTTCCCTTTCCCACTGGGAGCAAGGTGACATTTCCAAGAAGGCTGTACCCCTTTATCTCCATTGCCTTTGGTACTTGGGCACTTCTTTCCGATACTGTCTCTGTGAACCAGTAAAAAAACCTGCCATGAAGTGTGTATTGAAGAGTTCAGCCTCATCTGCTCCTCTAGACACTTTCCCCAGAACAGAAAAGAAGGAGATGAAATGACTTTCAGAACTATCTGTCTCCAATGATGGCAAGAGTCCAGAGTTATAAACAAGTTTATATAGTTTGGGATACAACTTGTGGGTAAGATGCCTAAATGGCACTGTCTACGAGTAAACCCATGAGCTGAGTATCTAAGCTCCAGTGTAATCAATAGGGATTTAGGAGCTCTGTACAGTTGCCTGCACACAGATAGCCATCACTGTCCTTTTGAGATGCTTGCTCTAGGATGTACTGTATGGCCTCCACCTGCAGCTCCATAAGCGCCTGGATGTTCCACAGATCTGAAATCATATCCACCATTCTTTATATTGCAAGATACCCTAGGAAGTCTCAGACGGCTAGAAATGTCGAAGTTTCAGTAGCCAAATCAACTTCTAGATCTTCATGGACTATAATATGGAGTATAACCACGTAGTTTGCAGGTGGACCTCTAGATGTCTTGTTCTGCAGGCTCGACCTCATTAAACGGAAGCTACCATCTCTGTATTTTCTAGACTGTAAGGGAATTATGCAGGGACTGTATTTTAGAAGACAATGTTTACAGCTGACATGTAAAGAGCTAACCTTGTCCAATTTACTCTTGAAATTAATGTACTGAAACTTTGGGAGAGAGTTAGTCAGTCCTAACCACTATTACTATAGTCCTGCTGACTAATATACAAGATGCTTATATGTAGGTATGCTTTGACATCTTGCAAAAATTGTCTCTGTTCTCAAAGGACTTCTAGAACAAGGCTTCACTTAATTTTCCTCACATAAAAATGAATCCTCTGATGCCACCACACCATAAGGATAGGTTACCTAGAATTCAGCTCCGCCATCACCCCGCCTCCCATGTGATGCCCCTAGATAATGACTTCTTTACTGTGATCCAGAAGACAGGGACTCTTGATGTCATCTTATAAAAGCAAGGGTTCTTTCATTTTGTTATGTTCTTCCAAACCTGCGCTAGTCTCTATCAGTCAGAGGCCTTCCTGGTACAGCCTGACTGACCAGAATATTCCACTGCTCCTTTCTCCCTTTCCCCAAAATGGGAACCTGAAAATCTTGGAGGAAGATCTGAACAAAATACCACCTGTTGTTTTTTCACTTTTCTTGACTTAGAAGGACTATGTAGATGACATTTTCTTCCACAGGTCTGCCCACCTTTTATATGTATAACTGTTCAAGTAAAATTGTCTTATTCCATGGTCCTAAGACAGTTAAGAACGTCTCGAGGGAATATTTCCTTCTCTTTGTACAGGTCATTTTTTTTATTTGATCTCTTACATGTCGTATGCAATAAAGTATAAAATTTATTTTTGTTCACCAGTCTTCCTACTGGGATAAAATGCTTACGTCCAGTTCAGTGTTAGTTAATGATAGACCATTTATAAATTAATTAAAGTGTTGAAAAGCATAATGTATACTTGGGCTAAATAGGTCTTAAGTATTTGTTTTAGACCTTTTAAGGTTGTCATAATGATTTCACCTGAAAATAAAAGACTTTCTCTGGTTTTTTTCTGCATTAGGTCAACTCTTCTTTCAGAAGGCTAATCTTTCCATGACTTTGATTCTGCAGAAAGAAGAATTCTGAATAAATTCCAGCTCTTGCTCAGGTATTTCTCTGCAGGCCTCCTGCGTTCTGGGGACATCTTCAAGGGCATTAGGTTACCAGACAAGCAAGGTGAATGACAGTGTTCTCAGTTGAGACACAGAGTTTCTGCTTCTGTTTTAATTCTGGTAAACCTTGAACCGTACATGACCATCAGAACCAGCCCCCTTTGGTTCCGCAGCCACAATGCCTAACATCTGACTGACGGTGAGACGCTGCAGAGAAGTTTTACTTTCACTTAGAAAGTAGGGAGTTACGTGCTAGCCTGAGGGAGGCACCTAAACCGATTACTTGGGTGGAAAGCTTGTCAGTGACTTTTTGTTTTCTACAGATCACAGACTGTTCCCAGCTATATAATGTTGGCTCTCGTGGTCAAGGGAAGATAGACACAGACTTCAGATGTTTTGGGAAGACTCTACATCAATTTTATGTTTGCAGGGAGCTGTGACATATGAGCTATCATGAATAGCACTAGGGCTGCTGTGAACTCCCAGCCAGCTGCCGTAAGATGACCGAGCCAGCTCGTTTTCCCAGCGGCCCATGTAATGCCTGCATGCCAGGAAGGACAGTTCTTTAGCTCAAAAGTCAGCACAGCCAAGGGGATGGGACAAAGGACCAAGCCGGTTCTTAGTGTTAACTTCTTCTGTGACATTTGCCTCACTCTCTTTGCAACTTTTCTTAAATTCTATCAATCAAGTTTTGCTTACTTTTATTTTTGCAAACTTGGGTGCTGAGAGGTAGTCATCTACCCCCCACCCCCAATGTTCTACGGAGTTCATGGGCTGCTTCTCACAATATAGCCCTTCACTCCAGTGTGTCATTCTTCACCTTCGTAAAACAGGGTAATGATGTTTAAATATTGTAGAGAAGAGCATCTGGCACCCAAGCAGTTAATCTCTATGTATAATTCCAGAATCTTGCTGAAATTAAAACTGCTGGAAAATTTTTGGTTCCCAACGCTTTTGTTGGTGTGCTGTCCAAACGTTCACTACAAGACTGTAAGACCACAGGTTGGCAACCAGACAGAGATCCTGGCAGGGCAGGAAAAGCAAACACACAAATCTCTGCATTGTTGGTACTTTAGTATTATACCTTCTGGAGCAATGGCAGCTTCCATGGCTTCTGGAGAAAACACCAACATCTGACCACGTCTGAATGAATGCAGATATTAATAGAAATGTCACAGGTGAAAACAGTGTTATGGTACTTCTCTTTTATACTCTGCTACTGGAAAAAGTTAATGCTCAAAGAGTGAAACTTTGTCTAGTGAGGCAAAAATGATCATGAAAATGGATATAAATGACTTAGGCAATGAGAAACGAGAGGAGAGGAGAGCTGTTCACTGGCCCATTTCCGTTACC
>NW_010390315.1:485-841 GCF_000710305.1 Buceros rhinoceros silvestris | reverse complement strand
AGGAGAGGAGAGGAGAGGAGAGGAGAGCTGTTCACTGTCCCATTTCCATTACCTGTTTTATCCTTCCACCTTCTTCTCAGCAACTTCTTTCTACTGGTGCTTCATCAACTTTTCCCTCATTTATTCATGATCTCTGCCCCATAACTTCCAACACCTTCCAGTATCCACACAGTCCAGCAGGAGAAGGGAAGGAGAACATCGGCATGAGCTTCCACCTCTTCTAGTGCCACCATTGCAACACATGGTTGCAACCACTGTGGGCTTAGATGGCACAGCCCTCCTGCAGAGCCCAGGGTGGCCTGGTGAAAGTGCAGCACTTGCTGGGTGGGTCTATGTAGGGCAGTGAGCGGTACTGC
>NW_010390315.1:0-319 GCF_000710305.1 Buceros rhinoceros silvestris | reverse complement strand
TGTCAACTCGGCTGAGCAGCAGGTGCTTCGTGAGGTTGTTTTAGCATTGCCTCTGTAGGTATATGTGGTACTTGGGAATGCCAGTTATGGCTCAGGACTCCACCGTGCATGGTACCATCCTACTCCACTGCGAATGGAATCATCATTTCATGAAACAGATGGCACTTCCCTCTGCTGGGGCAGCCCCCACATCCCACCAGAACACTTTTTAGGTACCACGCCAGCAGGGCCAACATCCATAAACACATTTTCCGGGTTTATTTATGTGGCTCGCGGCTGCATGGGCCATTTGTATTCTTTGAGACCACAGCATGACCAA
>NW_010390314.1:0-227 GCF_000710305.1 Buceros rhinoceros silvestris | reverse complement strand
GCGGTGGATGATCTCCGTGAGATTTTGAAGCCCACCAATGTCCTGTTGGATGAGCCAAAACTTGACCGTTGGCTTGGGTCAAGCTCAAGGCCACGAGCTTGTTCTCTTCCTCTTTGTCTTCCTCTTCCTCCTCCAGCGACAGAGTGACCGTGGGCAGCGCCAGGATCCCCGTTCCTGACCTGCAGGGAGCTCTCACCCGTTAGAAATACGCCCTCCGCGACCCCTTC
>NW_010390313.1:8283-21664 GCF_000710305.1 Buceros rhinoceros silvestris | reverse complement strand
GGTGCCGCAGGCCGGAGGTGTGGGTGAGCGGAGCTCTGCTCCGCGCCCGGTGCGGTGAAGCAGCCCCCAGCTGCCTGGGCCGGTGCCGAGCTGTAGTTCAGGTACTCGCTCACGTTCTGTGACACTTCTCTGTTTTTAATGGGAACCGACGGACCTGTCAAGGTATTAGAAATGGGGTTTTTTCCCAGGTTTTCATTGTCTTTGGTAATAATAGCGTGGACTGGGAAGCTCTGGTGCACTTCAGAGCTCGGTTGTGTGGACAGTCGGGAGAGCTTCCGCAAGACCTTGTTTCTCCGTGTGTCATGTTTGTGTCAGATGAGCAGGTGAACGAGGACGCGGGCTGTGTCACTGCAGCGTGTGGCTCTCTGGCAGCACGGGGGTGGGTCACAGGGAGGGTCGTCAGGTGGCTGACAGGGTTCTGAAGACCTGCAAGAGGAGAGCTCACCACAGAGGTCAGGCTGCTGGGCTGAGCGGTGATTTCAGGTTACTGCGAGCGCTTTTGTAGGGGGTCTTCTCTGTCTCTGTGGGACAGCAGGCCTGAGTGGTCTGTTGGTGCAAGGACGGGTGGAGACTGCAGGCCAGTTCATGCAACTGGGCACTGGTTTGCACCGAGCCCTGACAGTCTCCATCCTCGCTGCCTTGCAAGCACTCTTCTAGGTCTGAGGAGATCTGCCTAGCTTAGCCGTCAATCCTTGACAAAATACTTTTTTTACATGAGGCAAACTGCAAATATGCCAAGTGCTGAGCTAAGAATGTCAGAGTTTGTCTTGGCTGCCAGAATACTCTAGATCTAACCAGCTGTAGATTATTATTCTTAAACTGTTTTCTTTTCTGTGGGCTAAAATTATTCTGAATTTGCTCTCACGTTATCCTAATCATAGCCTTAATCACCGAGTTGTAGTACTTTGTTTTATTTTTCTTGTTTCTCACTACGCTCGCCTTGGCAATACTCACTACATGTTGGCCAAACGTAGCACTGGGTCAGCCAAACAGGCTGGGCTTTGAAGGTTGTTTCTCCCTTCTCCCTCTTCAGTCAGAAGAAGCCACACGATGCGAGGGAAGCAGTGAGGTACAGGCTGGGCATGCAGTCAGCGGTAGGCAGTTGCACTTGAGAGCTGACTTTCTTCTGGTGTTTTGTTTGTTTGTTTTGGAAGCTCTTACATCCTTGTTTGAATGCCTTACTGAAATACAAACTCGCAGTTTAACCAGCAACCTTTAGAGCCATTTGGTAGGCAGGCTCAGTAGCTCTTTTTTTCCTGGCTGTTACAGGGAAGCATTTGTGGGACCAGCTGAAAAAGCTGCAGCCCAGATTACCAGCTTTTAATGCAACTGGAGCGAGGTAAAGAGACTTGATCCTATCTATTGCCTCTGGCATTTTCTCCAAAACCAAGTGTTTCTCAATAGCAGAAATATCTTGCCCAACTGGGATGCAGTAATTTCAAAGCAAGTAAGGGAAACTGCAGCTGCTCAGATAAGTCAGCCAAAGGTAAGCTCTTCAGGGGAGAAAATGGCTTTTTATTATCTTCTAGTGGCAAAATTACTACAACTGCCTGCAGGAAAAGATTAGATTATAATAGTAGCAAAAACATCTGCTAAATTCTGAGCTCAATGTATGTTTAGTGTGTAGTTTTTTTAAAAAACCTAAACAACAGGCATTTGATACCATTGAGTTTTATTCAAAATAATTTTGAGATTCGGTTTGCAATGTTAGGAACTCACCGTGATCATAGACTAGACAGTGATTTAAACTGACTGACTACATGAGGCATTTCGTCATCGGACGAGGCAGCTTTTGGCAATGGAGTTTTTATTGAATTGAGCTTGGAATATTATTAATGAGTGGATAAGTCAGCATGTGTTCATTGCAAGTTACTGTCCTCTGCTCCGGGAGAGTGTGCTGTGCACAGAGGGATGAGTGTTTGTCTGATCGGGCTCCTGATGCATCCAGCTCATCAGCCCATTGTAGAAACGTATTAATTGCCATGGCTGATTTGTGTCTATGAAGCCCTACCAGCAGCAGCTGTGTGCTTTAGAAATGAGGTGCTTTCAAGGCACAATTGTGAGTGCACAAATCAGAGCTCTGCTCAGACTGAAACTTCAGAATGTCAAATACCACTAGTCCGCGCGCCTTGAAACTGCTGCTGGGCAAACCTGTTTCAGAGTAGTCATGTCCTCGGGGCCCCTCTGAGCCCATGCCTGGAAAGTTACCCACTTCCTGAGTTGTTCCTGGGAGCCTGACTGCAGAACGATTGTCAGGGATAAAAGTATTCCTGAGAGCAGCTTCGAGAGCTGCTTGCTCCTCTGCGTTTTGCGTACAGAAGCAATATGCAGTCAACGTGTTTTTGTTTTTATAACGGTGTTGCTGTGCTTTGCATGTGGGCACCCCTGTATTCTAAGGATCCTGATGTGCAGCATAAATTCCAATAACCATGTGAGGGTTTGTACCCTCCTCGCAGAGAGTAAGACTGAAATGTGGTGAATACCTGCGGTCACCTGCAGTTTGATCACTGAGATGGGAGTAGAGGGTTATCGCAGTTGTTGGCAGCAGCGGTGGGCTCTGGCTCAGAGTGAATCACTTGAGAGGCTGAGGAACATCCCCCAGAGCTCCTGACTCATGGCCCCATGTGCCACAACTGGGTCACGTCCCAGCTCAAATATCAGTGATCATAACAGAAGCTGATGTGTGCAAGGAGCACAAAACCACTCACACTTGCAGATTCTAAAGTTGCAAGTTTGGACCTCAAGAGCCTTTGTGCTCGCTGTGCCTTGCCCTTCCCTGCTCAGCCCTTCAGCCCTGTTCTCCTGTCACCTGTCTGCAGTGCTGTGCCTGGCCTTTAGGTAGAGGGGAACTGAAGTCTTGAACAACCAATAACAAGGTTGTTTACCTGCTTGTTATCAAGCAGGTAAAAGCGGAGGCTAAATTTAAGTTTAATTCATAATTAAATATAATTATTTAATAAATATTTGCTCTTGTTTGGGTTCTAAGAGAAGGAAACAAGGGGCTGTGTTCTCCCCAGTAAAAAAGATGCACGTAGTTGTCAGCACTGCGAGAAACATGCGAAATCCACGTTATCTTTAGGCTGTATGCTGGTGTTTGTGATAAGCTCTGGCAGTTGTCTGTGGATCTCAGTGCTATGAAAGCATAAGGTATTCTGCTTGTTCCTTCTTAATTTTCAGTGATAAATAGCAGTGGTGAAACATACGGTGGGAGAGGAATGCTAGGGGTTTCCCTGTGAAGCCAATTTCTATTTTAATAGCTTGTTCTCTTCACAGTGATCTGTAGCTGTAATCACAGAATTAGTTAGAAGATCTGAACCAAAGCTTGGTAAGAGTTTTAATTGCTGGTTTGGAGCAGTCTGTGACATGTCATTCTGTTTATATCCCCCTTCTTAACTGTAAAAATAACTCAGGATGTTTTGTCACTGAGATGTTCTTTATATGATGTCATCACTATCTACAGTTACCTGAAAGGAAGTTATAGGGAGGTGGGTGTCAGTCTCTTCTCCCATGTTACGGGTGGCAGGACGAGAGGGAATGGCCTCAAGTTACGCCAGCGGAAATTGAGGTTCGAAATCAGAAAAATTTCTTTACAGAGAGGGTTGTGAAGCATTGGCACAGGCTGCCCAGGGAGGTGGTGGAGTCCCAGTCCCTGGAGGTGTTTAAAAGCCATGTGGATGTGGTGCTGAGGGACATGGTTTAGGGACTGTGGCAGTGCAGGGGAAACAGTTGGACTCGATGATCTTAAAGGTCTCTTCCAACCAGATGATTCTGTGATTCATCAGTGTGTACCATTCTGCATGATAGAGCGTACTGTGAGCAGGAGACATCATAAAACTTGAAACTTAAAACCATGAGCGAACTAAATACACTGCTGTGGGGTCTGGTGGAGAGTGTTCAGGAGCCTGGTGGACGTCTGGAGGGCATGCTGGGCCTCTGGCGCTGCGAGGTGCTGAGTGGGAAGTTGCTGCTGCCAGGACAGTGGGTGTGCCTCGCCTTGCAGTGCACCCACAGCCTGACTGTCCCACAGCGCAGGCCTTTCCCTGCCTCCTGGAACACCAACGCCGTGTGCCCAATGACAGCCGTGTGGCTTCTCCCATGTGGGCTGTTGGGTTGAAGGCAGCAAGTGCATTTTGTAGCTTAAAAGTGAGCAGGTCCAGGCAAAGAAGGAGTTGCATGGTTTCAGTGGAAAAGGTGGGGGTTTCTTTGTGTGGGTTTTTTTTTTTTCATCCAGTTTACCTAGTCTCATTTTTTTCGGGCCATGTCACTAACCCATGCTTTCTATCATCCTTCAGAGCATGGGCTTCGTGTTCATTTTCTGAGTGGATTACCAAGTGGATCGGTCACCGTGACTCTCCAGGTTACATGCAGGAACTGTCCAGTACAGAGACATACAACAGGGTAAGCTCAGAATTTTAATCTCTTCAGAGGAACGGGATGGGTGAGTACACAGCGACAAATGAGCAGAGGGTTTGGCCTGCTGCCAGACCGCTATTTCTGCAGCGTGTTCCCCAGTAACGGAAGTAGGCTCCAGTCAAAACAGGAAAGGAAAAGGTGAGAAAGAGGTGAGGTAAGACAATATGAAAGGCCAGAACCGTGAGAAGGTTCAGGTATTCAGTGTTGAGAGGGGTGTCATATTAAAGGAAAAATGTATGGAATTAATGTGGAAAAAAGATGCATCTAACAAAGCTGCTGAAAACATTTTGCAGCGTGCTGTGAGAGAGTACTGCATCTTTTGGGCTCAGACTTCCTTCCAGAATGACACCATTCTGTGCATGTTTGTCCTCATTTGAGCTAGAACAGAACTAATTCTGTTCAGTAACTTTGCTTTTCATCTCAGTCTCTGTCAACTAACTGCACTTTCTGAAGTTAATGGCATATTTTTGCAGTGTCTGCTTCAAGAAGTGACAGCACTTGATGTTTACAGTTATTACCAGGGACTGGTCTGCAGAAAGGTTCTGGCTTATACTTGCTCCTGTGAAGACCAAGGTCACCGCTAACTCCTGTGTACCAGGATGGGGTGCAGTAAATTAGAGGCTGCATCTGCAGGGGGGAGCAGGCAGGACAGGAGACCCTAAACTGACCGACAAGGTGTTCCATCCCATAGACGGCATATTTGGTATGAAGCTGAGGGATCATGAGGGTCAAGCCCTCTTCTTCCCTCTTGCCTTTTCTTCAACGGTCAGTGTCTGAGGAAGACCCCGTCCATTCTGCCTTTGGTCCCAATCTGTGCATTCCTGAATCCAGTTCCATCGTCCAGCTCCTGAATCTCATTCCGTCTGCTGCTGAGCCCAGCCTAAGCCTTTCCCAGTGCCTGGCCACAGCATCAGTGGTGATGCTGATGTGATGGTCATCAGGGGGTTTGGGTTCAGTATTGGTATTGTATATCTTTGTATATATTTTATTTTTTTATTATTCTCATTAAAGCAATTTTAGCTTTCTTTTCCAGTCCCTAAGTCTCTCTCCCTTGCTCCTCTTCTCTTTCCCCTCTTTGGGAAGGGGGGTATGTAATAGAGAGCATCTGTCTTTCATCTAGTGGCCATCCCAGCCTTAACCTGTGACAATGTTCTTCATCTGAATTCATTTCCTACTATTGCTCTTCTCTTCAAACAGTTCTCATAATCACTGCACAAGACAAATCAAGGTGAACAATTAGGTATTTCAAACACTAAACTTAGGTAGATTAGGCATTTCAAATATTAAAGTGGAGAAAAAGCACAAGGAACAAGAGTGTGATAATCATCAGTTAATTTAAAAAGATGTAAATGCATTCACCTATGATTGACTGATTAGTCAAAGACACATAAAAGAGTTTCATTCATAAACCCTGCTTTGCCCATGGATATAGCTTTTATTCATGTGAAGAACGTGCTTTGGTCTCTTTCGTTTGGAACTGCTACCCAGGCTGCGCATGTGTCACTTGGAAAGAAAAAATCATCTCTTTGTAGTGGACACGTGCCTTGTCCCATGTCAATGCCTTTTGTGCAGGAAGACGTCTGCTGCGGTTGCCTGGGGAAGTTTTATGCAGAGAGCTCTGTGAACGGGGAAGAAGGGAAAAAAAGAAGGGAATCCTTGTTTCCTTTCACGTTCTTCAAATATAAGGGAAAACAGAAAGGCGGAGTGGCTTTCTTTTTCAGGGTGTTCTCCTGATGTCCTGGAAACTAAGAGAGCAAACCTCAGCTTGGCTGGGATCCCCATCTGTTGGCACGCTGGATCTTCAGATGGGAGAGGTGTTGAGCTGAAGGAGGAACCACAGGGATTTCTTGCCAGGTGGAATAAGCTTATTGGCGGTTAGAGAGTGTATTGCTGCCTGTGCAGGGTATGAGATGTGACCTAGGCTGGGACACAGAGGATGTGTCAAGGATCACACTTTAATTTGTGAAGTGTAAAAGTTGTTGCTTGCTTGAGAGACCAGAGGAATTTTGTGTGATAGGAGGTGTGTGGTTGGCTGTTGAGGGACAACTGAAGGAGGAGTTGAGGATTTCTGTTCTGTACTTCAGATCAAGCTGTGCAAAAATTGTCTACATATGTGTGCTGCCATTCTAGCAGTGGAAGGAACCTGCAAACATTAATGTTTCCCTGAGAGTTCTCTTGCTGGTGGTATACTGAAATACATAGAAGGCTTTGGGTTTTGTTTTCCGGGTTGTTGTTGTTGTTGTTGTTGTTCCTTTGTTTGGTCTTAGAATGAAATATTTCTTTGCTAACCTCAACCCTGAGAGCAGTTGAGGGGAGGCAGGGGAGGGTACTGCAGTTTGACTCTCTACCATTTGGGCTGTTAGAATTCATTAGCTAGGGAGACCCCACAAATGCCTCAGGCCGTGTACCTGCCCATCCACCCAACTTGGGGGAATCTCTTACAGCTACTGCATGCATTAGCCTTCATTAATACAATTAGCATAATAGCGATTAGGATTCATTATTCCCTACAAAAAGATAAAGCCAGTAATACATAATCTCAGAATCAAATTTCTCAGTGCCTTGTCTTGGGATTGCTTTATTTTGGAGTTGTTTGCTCTTTATATCCTTCCATCTCCTAGAAAAAAAAGAAAGCCACTTAATTGTGTAACTGTTTGGGTCAAAGAAATGCACTGAGATGATCTTTCACGCATGCTAAATAGGTGAATTGATCTATGGGACCCACACAGCTCAGACAGCCTCTCAACAGCCAAAACTGCAAACTTCATCATCTTCAAGCACAAAACCTACTTAGTTTCCCCGTGTTGAAGACTTTTTATAATAGCAATAAGACAACTCTAGAGAGAACCATCTAATATTAACTCCAGGGAGTAATCGTCTAATCACAATCTGGGGGTGATTTGAAGCACTCATCTGGACCAAATGCCTCACAACACCCCAGGAGTGGTTTTATTGCATGATAGCAGTACCCCATTGAGCCTTATTGCTTAATTAAAAACAAATTCCCAAGTAATTTTTTTGCCTTTCCATAAAAACACAGTAGTACATAGCATGTATAAAACATCCATTAAATGATGGTAGATGCAAATTTACATTGTGAGATACAATCCATTTCTTTACCACTTGGGGTTGAAGTTAAATGTAAAACCATTTCCTATAATCTGTGCACTGCTGTGTTTAGAGAGGAGTAAATATGGAAAAGAGAGGTTCATTGTGGGATGCCTTGTTTTTATTAAGTGATGTGTTTGGTCTCCTTACGAAGGACTTCAAATTCTTGTCCATCTTGCAGACATAAAAGTCAATTAACAATGTGGCCTTTCCTGCTTCCTCCTGGAGATTTCCTCATTTTGTCATTGTTTCAGTGCAGATCTTCAGTAGAGTCCTGTATCTCTCTCTGGGATTTCCATTGCTCTCTGAGCAGAGAGAGCATGAGCAGTGCAGGTGATGTGTTTGGGATACATCTAGCATTCTGTGCAAGTGGTGCCCGGGTGTCCTTGGTGGGGTTGGTAGCGTAACGCTGACAGCATAAGCTGTAATTGGTCTTTTGGCCATAGCACTGAAGTAAATGGAGGAGAAAATGATCAGTATGGCATTTTCTGCGCATTTATCAAGGTGCATTTTAATTGGTGAAGGTAAGCTTGCAAGTACAATTTTTTTAAAAACTAAAAGCTGAGAATTAGTAATAACTAGTTGTTCCATGTGCTGAAGCTGTCTTGTGGTACCTACAAGCTCTGGATAGAGGAGGACACTTGTGTCAATCTTACCGACTGTAGCTCCATTCAGTGTTACACACAAGCCCCTGGTTTTGCCCATCAAATGGTGGTTCCCCAAGGACTGGTGGGAGCTGAAGCCACATGCGAGTACCTGTTGCCGGTGTAGCAGACTGCAGCGTTCTGCGATATAGAAGCAGCATGCTTTGTCCTGTATTTAGATTTTGTAAAAAAAAAAAAACAAAAACAAACCCACAACTTTTTTTTTTTGTTAGGTAAACCACTTTGCTAGAACGTTTTGCTGACTTAATTTTTAATGTCCCATTAGAGAGATGTTAATTCTTGTGGTGGAGGATTTGTTGTAAAGAGGTTACAGTATTGTACTAAGGAAATGAATGAGAGTAGAACTAGTTGCCTGAGATCAATTTGAAAGAGTGGTAAACAGAATAATTAAGTCTGTGTATTTAAAACAGTTCTGTAGTAACTTGGGACATTGCCAGGTCAGGAAAGGACATGACAGTGTTCTTGGACAGCAAACATTTTTACCTGAAAGATCTCTGCTAGCTTTATTAGGAATGCCATTATCGTGCTTTGGTCTGACTCAAGGACTGACTGCTCGTACGGCTGACACAGAGCAAGTAGCCAACAAAGGAAAGCCCTAAGAGGCTTTAATACCCTCAGTGAAGGGTTTCTCTTCCCCGCAGATGTATGTCATTTTACAAAGGCTCCTTTCATCTTGACGTGCCATGAGATGGCTGTGTGCAGTAGGGTGAGCACACACTCTGTTGGCCAAGAGGCGGGGTTTAGTAGACTTGCTTCCCAACTTGACTGGCCCTGTCCCGCTGCTCGGTGTGGGGCTGTGGGAGATCAGCTGTGCTCCTTGCCTGCCCTGCCTGTGGAGCAGCTGCTGTGGGCACTGCTACAGCCTGGATGCATCAGAGGGCAGTGGGTGGGAGCCGTCCCAGAGCAGCACCTGAGGGGGCAGCCACGGTAGAGCATATCCCACTGGTTTGGGCTGTTCGAGCTTGGGCTTTTGGCTGTTTTTCTGTTTGTTTTTTTTTTTCCCAAGTAGGTTTTGAAGCAGAACAGTGAGAAAAAACCACCATACCCTACCATGTGGCAACCAGTGACACTGGACAGCAGCATATTGCTGCGGTGGACAAAGGCATGCCTCAGTCACGTCACATGGGCAGCTTGCTCTGAGTGGCTGCAGCAGTGCTGAAGGGCTTGCAGAGTACTGACGCAGCCTATTCTCTTATCTAATCACATATTTTTAAGCTTTAGGACACAGAGTAAACATGAGACTGTATCTGCATTTATTTGGCCTTTTAATAAGATGAGGAGTCAAGAGTCTTACATTGATGATTCTGGGATACGTTTGACTTCCTTTAAGAGTATCTCCTTTCATGAAGGAAATGGAAAGTGTGATACCTGAGAAGCTGGAAATGCCTGGCTTAGTTTGGTTCTGTTTCCTGATTTCATTTTGTCATGGTAGGCAATTCAGAAAATATTTTTGCAGTAAGGAAAATTCAGTTGTTATGGAAACATCTGATGAAAGCAGCTGGCATAGGGTAAGGCATGCACCAGATTAGCAGTTCACACAGACACAGTGAAAAAGCAAGTTCATGTAAGGTAAGGGAGCGGTTTCCAGGCACTGTCTTTTTCATGGATATTTTTTGTCAGAGCGGCGGAAAAAAGAGATCACCTTAAAACTGTGAGCATGTGGCTCCATCTTCTGGTACCAAAGCAAAATATGTTGCTTTGGGCTTAGATGGAGTTGAGATTTCTATAGCATTTTTGTTAGCTGCAGCAGCAAACCCAGCAACAATAATAATAAATTACACGAAACCAAGCCACAAGTTATTCTTGTAGCTTTTCTGAAGGTACAAACCATTCTGCTGCATGGGAGAAAAACTGTCTTTCAAAACATGAAGTGTGTAGCCCTCAAAGTGGCTTGTCTTCCAAAGCATGACACTGCTCTCTTACATGAAAACAATGTTTGATCAGAGCATGGGCTGTACCAGTGAAGCCTGATGCTTGTGTAGGTGCTAATATTGTG
Source organism: Buceros rhinoceros silvestris (assembly GCF_000710305.1). NCBI lineage: Eukaryota > Metazoa > Chordata > Aves > Bucerotiformes > Bucerotidae > Buceros > Buceros rhinoceros. The sequence continues at coordinate 11,482 of NW_010390313.1, read as the reverse complement.
TCTCGCTTGTAGCTGTGGGATGGTTTTTTTTCTTTGTTTCCCCCTCCTCAACAATATCTTTGGCAAAGTAGCTAAAATTCACGATAGGTCTTCACAGCAATGCTAGCTGGCTAGAAGTAGGAATGAATGGTTCTTTGAGGCAGACTGCCAGAAGTCAAAAGAAAATAAAAACATTTTATGATGTCACCAAACAGTCAGTGTTGTTACAGTACATATTGCTCATGCTTAGATGAACTTGATTCCTCAATCTGTTCACCTTAGTCACTCATTTTGTTTTAAACAGAAGTTGTTCAAAACCAGAGGATGTTGTTCTCTGGGTAAGCCTTGGATTTTCTAAGTAATCCTGAATGACCTGGCGTTGTTACTTTTAAAAGTACCCAAGCAAACCACAACACAGCAAACCAGAAGCAGATGTAATTGCCTTGATGCAGCGCTGTCCTAAAGCTGTTTGCAAGTCATTGCAAATGGGAGATATTGCACTATAAATGCAAAATTAAAAGTATGGGTCCTGTGTTTTACTTATTTTACTTACATGGAAGTATTGATCTTTTTCCCTTGATATTGAGCCTAGGATATAAGGGACCTTATATTCTTTGCATGAAGTATTAGTTTTCAGTCCAAACTACTGTATGGCAGAACTGTGAGAACAAAGGTGAGGGAACATAAATTTAGTGGCCCCACTGCTTCTGCCTGTACTTGTGTCACTCTTCCACTAACACGAGTGATGAGCTATTTGCATTCAGGACTTGCCTGTGGGGAGGGTTGTGTGGAGACCCGCTTGGGAAGAGCGCAGTCATGTCAGTCCAGCTCCTGTATAGCAGGGAATCATATCAAACGATCATCACGAAAGTCAACCCTAAAGTAAGCACGAGCCAGGGCTTATTTTGTAAGGCTGCGGATCAAAACCAGAGGCAGAACTAGCCTTTACTCTTCAGTGTGGTGCTTTTCAGGCCCCATACAGATCTGGGAAGCATTTTAAATGGCCACAGGCTGTGCTGATATAATGTGATTGCATCCTCCATGGCTTGTATTTAGCATTTGTAACCTGTCCCTGCAGCCAGAGCGCATCGGACTTCCCCTCGGCACTGCCTGAGGTTTCCTTCCTATAATCTTCCCCCCCCCATATTTAGCCTTCAGCTTCATCTTGTTTCGTTTCACTGGTGATTCCAAGCTTTGATTTCTAGGGTCTGTGGTTCTTTCCATATCCTGTGGATTATTGTAAAGGGATCTCCTCACCTTTCTAAAAGATGTCACAAGGGTAGCACCTTTCACTGCCACCAACAGTAAATGAATACTACAGACCTCTTTCATGAGGAAGTACAAAGCCACAACAAATCCTGCCTGGAGTGCATTTGATGAATCGGATCTTTTGCAGACATCTGGAGATCGTGTTTGCAAATCCCCAGCCAGCTTGTTTTGTAGTCGTTGTTACCATAATTCAGGTTAATGTTGTTGCCACTTTTTACTTGCTAAAACACATGTGGTGCTTTATTGCTGAAAAAAAATGGCTGCCTTGGAACAGAAGTTCTTTTAAAACCCATATTGGAGGTTTGCTGCTTGCAGAAACAAATGTCAAATCAATTGTCCTAGCTGCAAACTGCCATTCTGAAAATGCAGCTGTGAAAAGAGATTAGTTGGGAACTGCGAGACGGAGTGCATAAGAATCTAGACTGAGAATTATGTAGCAGTAGACACCTAAAATAACAAGTGGAACAAGTAAACTTTTAAGCAAACCTTTGCAGGAAAAGCTAAAAAATACTGGATCCCAAGCGAGAATGCTCATGCCAAGTTTTACATCTCATTTGCGTTTTTATAGCTGTTCTAATCGCTGATACATAACCTTGGAAATAAGGTCTCATAACAGAAATGCCAAGCCCCTTGACTATTGCCTCACAAAAGACAGTTGCTGTAATAGGCTACAGCAAGGCTGGCTTGTGTCTACATGGCATCGCTCAAATGGGGCTGGGCTGGGGTCTTCACGGTTTTTGAAGGTATCTGTGTGTGCGACCAGCTGTTCCAGTGACATCAGCCCACTAAGTGGGACAGCATATCTTCGTGCACTGAAATGCTGCTGCAGGGAGAGTCTTGGAGCTTGGACATGCTGTCATGCCTGGAGAAAAGGAGGCTGAGGGGAGACCTTATCACTCTCTACAGCTACTGGAGAGGAGGTTGTAGCAAGGTGGGGGTTGGTCTCCTCTCCCAAGTAACAAGTGACAGGATGAGAGGAAATGGCCCCAAGTGGTGCCAGGGCATGTTTAGGACATAAGGAAAAATTTCTTCACCAAAAAGGTTATGAAGCCCTGGAACAGGCTGCCCAAGAAAGTGGTGGAGTCACCATCCCTGCAGGGATTTAAAAGACATATAGATGTGGCGTTTAGGGACGTGATTTAGTGGTAGACTTGGTAATGCTGGGTTAACAGTTGGACTTGATGATCTTAAAGACCTTTTCCAACCTAAAAGATTCTGTGATTCTGTGAAAATTAAAGAGCTTATTTTCTTATTTTTCTGTCTTTATATTTCGGCACAGAAGAAATGGAAGTGTCCAAGGAGCCTGGGCTGCAGAAGTACTCCACATGCCTGTGTTCTTTTCCCTCTCATTATCATAAGCTTGCAATCAAACTCTAATTTTTGAAATAAAAAACCTGCAGGATTCTTTATTGGGACTATTAAAGCTTCAATCTTCATTATTTAGGACGGCTGGTTACCTTTTACTCAATGAAGCCATAATGCAAGTGCTCCTATAAAAACTATCAAAATGGCTACTGTGGCAGTGAGTAGGTTTTCCTCCGTGTAAAATAATCCTCTGTGAGTGAGACATAACTATCATTTACATTAATTAGGCAGCCATATAATGGGGTGTTCAATAGCTATTACATCATTTAAATTCTTCAGTGAGCACCTCAGCCACCCAAGAACTATACAGCTGAACATTTCTGAGTCCATAATTTTTAAATAATCCTTTAGAGGAAGAATATGCATGGCAGAGTGTTGCAGACAATTTCACACACACACACACAAAATCAGATTTATGGCGTTATTTTAACATTTATAAGCTGCACATAATCCTGTTTTTCCCTCCCTCCCAGAGTAACGGTGCTATTGAGTGGAGTCCGTTTTGGGTCTGATTCTGGGGGTACGCTAGAGGAAGTCCAAGGGCCGTGTGGCCAGAGGTCTGCACTGGCAGCTGGCCTCGCCCACA
>NW_010390313.1:0-8247 GCF_000710305.1 Buceros rhinoceros silvestris | reverse complement strand
TACGCTAGAGGAAGTCCAGGGGCCGTGGGGCCAGAGGTCTGCACGGGCAGCTGGCCTCGCACACACAACCCGCCGGGGGCCTGGAGCCAGCCGCTCAGCTGGGAGAGCCCGACTCACGGGCAAGTGAGTGCATTGTGCTTGAGGTTTCGTTTTTGAAGTCTTAACTTTCGCTTTTAACAAGTATATGAGGACTTTAGTATTTGTATTAAATTCTGGTTTTGATTTCAATGTGAGGTCAAGGCAAGGTTCTTTGGCATGTCTGGTAATATTACACTTCTCTGAAACTATTATATGAATATTATAACTGATTTTCTAACTATATTATTACATAGTTTTGTGTAAATTAAGATTAGTGTCTCAGTCAAAAGCATGCACGTGTGTCATGAGGCTAGGAGCTCATTCTGGGAGCAGAAAGAAATAGGGCTGAATTTATTAACTAATACACCGGGAAGAGATGTCTGTTAACAGGCCTGTACTGCAAATGTTAAAGAAGCTCTTCAGCTGCCTATGGAAGGTGATGGGTGGTAGAAGATTGGTCAGTGCCTGAAAGTATATGAAAAGAACATGTTTTAAATCAGTGGTGTTTGGCAACAGTTAGGTGCTATGGGAATAGTTCTTAACAGAATGAAAAAACCAAGTAATAGCCTTAAAACAGGCTGGGGAGCTGGGCAAGGCAGCCTGTAAAGTTTCGGTTGTGCCTTTTTTATAGCATCCTGGTTCAAAGCTATCAGATATGTTATTTTAGTCAATTGTACGCTCATTTTTTCCTCCTCTTAGTGGTTATAAGGCACTGTACTGATCTGACTAATACAATAACAGAATGCAGCGGAGAGCTCTCTGAACAGGGAGAGCTCTTAATTCAGTATTGAACATTGCCGAGTCCTCGGTAGTTCTCTGTAATCCCTGCCCAACAGGCAGAGCGTGCAGCGCTAGGTGTCAAACCCCGTCTGTAGGTAGAGTGCCAGGTACTGTTTGTTCTGCAGCCCAGGAGGTTCATGTTTGCCAGATGTAACTGCTCCTCTCAGCAGCAGTGGATGCTTGAACCTCCATTTTTCACATTCGCTCATTAATTTAATTAAACCGGTACACTGAGGGAGGTTTCTGCCTTACCGAAAGAATACATTTTCATCACATGCTGTAGGGAGGGTGACGCAGCATTGGAGTTAGTTGCCATGGGAGTAACAGAATTAAGGAAGGGAAGCATGAGACAAAGCTGGGTCAAGCCTCTGTGAAATTCCGTGGAATTGGCTGTTGTTGATGTATAATTAGACCTGGTAGGTAGGACCGTGGTCTGGTGAATGTTGTAGCTTGGCAAGCTTTGTAAAGTTTCTGTAGGAATTTGTTATATAGGTCAGCTGGTGTGTTTCAGTGAACAAGCCTCTGCACGCCAGCGAGCTCACCTGGGGTGCAAGAAGGCCATACAGCTGGGGCAAGAGGCACAGCTGGCAAGGGTTAGTCTTTGAAAGTGCTCAGGTGTCTCCCATATCCAGACAGCTTGTCTGGAGTTTTGGTGTTTGCCTCAGCTGTGATGGAGCAGGAGACTGGTCTGATACAGCTGTTACTGACTATTGGGGAACTTCTATCCTGCCTGTAGTGCTCAAACCTCACGTGGTGTGTGGACTGGAGAAGATGGGGCTGTTGGAGCCAGGTAGGAGAGCTTGCGGATTGCTGTATTGCATTGCCTATGGTAAGGTCACTGTGAAGGCAAAGGGAGATTAATTAGGGAAATAAATTGGGGAGATTGCAGTGTGTGCTAAGGGAGGAGTACAAACAGCGGGGCTAGGAATTAGTCATCAGTGGCCTTCTGTGGGACGGGGTCAGTGACTGTGGGAGAGTTGATAATGTGAGCAGAACTTTTGTTGGTTAGAAAACCTGCCTGTGTATGGTTTTGGGACTTGTAACTGGGGAATGGGCACGTGTAACTGCTCTGGTAAGGGGCTGAGGAATCGCCCTGTTTAGATAAGGGCAGTGGCACCTCGGTTGGAGAAGGCACTGCTCCTGTTTCCTGAAAACATGCTGCTGAAGCAGAGGAGCAAGATGGTGCCTCAGGTCTAATGCAGTACAGTGGGTCCTGCCTGATATCACAGCTGTGTTACATGAATTTTAAAAGGAGTAAGATGGTGTAAAAAAAGTTAAGTGAACCATTATGGTTATATGAGGCAAAGGATGCTATTTAAGAAAGGACTGAGATGCAAAGATGTGAGGTATTTGATGGCAAACCTGTCGGTAGCTCTGCAGTGGGAGCTGGTTCTTTTCTTTGGCACGTGGGCACCAACAGAAGCACCCGGCAGAGCGGGAGCCTGGGCTGCTCTAAGAGCTGTGTTGCAAGCTCAGCGTTTCCAGTCACCCTGTCAAGTGCCCAAGGACACCGTTTTCCTTGGGAAGTGGAAATTTCTGTTAAATTTTAGATGGCGTGCTGTGGCTTTTGTTCACTTCTCAAAGACTGCTTTGTGTTTATTTGTAGAACGTTAAAGGTTATGTCTAAATCTTTTATATTATAAAAGCTTTATAAATACCAGAACAAAAAGTGCTGATGTGGAGAAGGACCGATAGCCTCCGGTTGGTTAACGTGTGATACGTGCAGCCTGTAGCAAAACTGGGATTTTTCCCTAGAAAGGCAGAAGCCTGCAGATGATGCACAGAAATACCAGGGTCACGACAATGAATACCTGCAGCTTTTCTCTACAGGATTTTTTTCCCCTACCAAACTAATTCTCCTCTCCTTTGTTACTCAGTCTGAACTCTGACTTGCTCTGTTTTCCCTTCCGTACTCTTCCTCACTCCATGCCATTTTTTGGTCTCTTTCTACTAGAAAACACCATGGATGTTTCCAGTCAAGGTTTCTAAATGTATGATTTGCAAATTGTGGTGAAAATAGCTCAGCCAGGTTTGCCTGCCTTTTATGTACACAGCTTATAACAAGAAGCCTCCTTTTCCAGATCACACCAGCCTGGCATGGCCGTATCCTGTCCTTTTCCAGTTGATTAGGGCCATTGTTCTAGTAAAAAATAACCTTCCTGGGACTGCTCCTTTGCAAATGCAGCTGCTTGAGGAGTATGCTTTACTGTTCCGAATAATTTTAAGGTCTGTTTAACAAGAGCTAATTGGTCAAAGGCTGTGAGAGGCTTAGAAATTATTTCTAACCTCTTGCATTGACGCAAGTCCTCCTAGATCTAAAATACTAAAATGGACAAAGATGCTCTGCCAGAGGGACAAACTGGTCCAAGACTTGAGAATTCATTAAAAAAGGCTCTGGTCCACATCAGAGTTTTATGCTTTCTCTTATGTTTCTCTAAAACATTGTGTGGCTTGAACATACAGAGTTAACATCAGCTACGTGCTGCTGTGATTTCCGTGATTTAATACGAGTTTCCCAGGAGGCTTGGGGGGGGAGCGCTTTCCATTGTATTGCTGTGTATTTCATCTTTTAGAGGAGGTATGAAAAACCTCAAATAGAAAATTCTGTGTGTTTTCTTAGGTATGATTTGGCTTTAATTTCAAGCATTTTCTACAATGAATTATTTTGAAGTTTCAAACAGAAATTATGAGGGTTTTCGCATTCTTGCTTAAACGTTCAAAATTCAGTAGTTGGATTGTTTACAATTGTTTCAGTTTGGTTATAAATATATTATATATACACAGTGAGCCAGCAGATTGTTTGTTGTTCCCTGGCTAGCCTTTTCTTTAGTGAGTTTAGGTGTAGAGATCATAACAAAACCTCTGTTCCTGCTGCACAGGGTTCAGAGTTAAACCTAGGGAGGAAGTGGCGTATTAGAGACAGCTGTGATTAGTTCTCCAGTTTTCTAATATTTCATCCATTAAGTATTTATTGTGTCAGCTAATGAAGAGGTGGGGAATGGTCATGAATCGGCAGGGGAGCAGTCCGCAGTTTCTGAGGAAGCTCCTTCACAAGCAGTGGGGAGTTCAGTGTGATCTAGTGAAAGGTGAACACAGAGCTGTGTTCTGGGGAAAGCAGACGGGACAGGGCCTTGGTTTAGGGAGCTGACAGTAGACAGTGATGCCAGTGGTCTGCGGGATTGATTTAGCTTCAGTGATCTATGCGGGCTGTTTGGAACACCTCACCTAGGCATTACAAAAAGGCCTCTTCGGGTGATTTACCAACTGCAGTAAAGACGTCTTGAATGCAGTGGCTGTTCAGCTCTCTTGTGATTCTTCATTTGTCATTTTTTGTGCTCCTAGCATGCGATCACCTTGAGGAGACCTTTGGACATCTCTCCAGCACTCTTCACTGTAAATAAGGAGTGCCTTGCTATGATTTATTGAAAGGGATTGCTGGGCAGCGTTTGTCTTTTATGGTTGCTGAAATGGTTTAAAAAATGGAAATGCCAGTAGCTGTTGGAAGTTGTACCGTGTTCATCTGTGTGCCCGTGTGGTAGAATATGGTATGTCCTTCACCGCACAGTGAAACGTGGTTGTGCCTCATTCCAATTTGTATGGCATTCCCATTAATGATGTCTATTTAAGACATCCATTAAAGGCCTTTAATGTTAATTAACCAGACTATGCCAATAAAGTTCTATTAGCTTCCCCCTATTAATTTAACATTATAGGCATTTAACAGATGTCTTAATTAGATATTACACTGAAGGCTATGAGCAAAATTAAGATTAGGCCATTGTCCTGAAAGGAAGGTTTCTGCTATGATTTATACTTTCTACCACTGTGTGTGGTTTTTTTGCTGCTGACCTCTGACAGGAAACCAAGGGATTTTATTTCAGAGAACACTGAGAGGAGTAATGGGTACTAGATAGAATAATAACTTGGCTCTCACAACTTTAACACATCTTGTTCTTACTTCAGAGAGACAAATTCATCGAAAAAGAGCTTCTACTCTTTGGCACTTTCAAGTGTGTTTATCCCTATTTTCAAAGGCTTTCCCAGTGTTTCTTTCTCCTAGTTTCTGATTGGTGTGAAATGACTATTTCCCTGTATAAAATATATCTCTCTAGTAAAAATACTGTCTGTTTCTCCATCTCAAGGGCAGTACTTTATATAATTGCAACTAAGATTTATTTCCATACCAACTACTTTATTCCCTGACTTCAAAGGGGACAGAGCAGCAGTGTGTAATTTCTGAAAACCAGCACTGCCCATGCTGTGATTTGAACTGATCAGTCTGGTTCAGTGATGCTGGATCCGGTGTGCGTCTGAGGGATCGTGCCAGGGAGATGCAGCTCCCCTGTAGCCTCTCCCAGCAACAGGTTTGGAAAGGAGGTAGGAGCCTTGGAGGCCAACTGATGGAGGTCTCAGTGGCACAGTTTGTGTTTCCACAGGACTGGGGAGTAGGTGGTGTGGAGATCTTGGGTGTTCTCATAGCTAAATGACTCGTGTGCCCTGCAGTGTGGTTCAGAGCCCTAGCTGGAGCCACCCTCCTAACGCCAGCACTAGGATTGAGTGTATAGTGTATGTCAGGAACAGCTATATTCTCTTTAAAGAGCTGGCCCTGGTTGGCTAGAATGACTACAAGAGACCAGCTGTCATAACCCGCAGTCTCACTGTGGGCATATAATAGGCAGATAAACCCCAATTTATCAAGAAGGCAACAATGACATTTATCAGTTACAAGATACAATTCTTGTAGTGCAAATTAATGATTATAAATGGAAACGGAAGTCAGGTCATCAATACTAATAATATATGTTTAATAAAATCCAGGATGTTATATACAAATAACAAAACAGATCCATCAGTCTGAGAGACTGCTTTAAAAACAACAGGTACTAGTGCTTCTTCAGTGAGAAGCGCGCTAGAAATATTTCCCATAGCTATTCCATCTTCAATCTGCCAGAAAACCTGGTCTTTAAACTGCAGGAAAACAGCAGACGTTGCTACTGGTACTTCTGATTTTCCATGAAATCAGAGGTCAATCGTTCCTTTCAACTTGAATTTTTTTGCAGATCGCTCGCTTGCTCTAAGCTGGAACTTGCTTCCATAGATGTAGGAAATGAAACCGTCAATCTCCAAGCTAAACACGTTGTTAAGTTTGGGAACAACTGAAAATGCAAAAGGAAAGAAGTTAACAAAGGTGGACCAATGTAAATCCCTGTTAAGAAAATATACTGATGTAACAGGGGATATTATTGACACGTAGACCTGAGGTTTGCCACATTTCAAGGTTTTTATGCTTCAGCAGAAGAAAAATAACCAAACCCTCTAAATTTTAAATTAGAATTATTAATGTCGGTCCTCTTTCAGGAGCATGCAGTAAGTGCTGCAGAGAACATCTAACGTGAATCAGATGAATAAGCCATGTACACAACAGTGCTTGGGTTGTTGGAAAAGCCTTTTTTCCTTTTTAGTTGCTCATTTCTAATGAGATACTTTTTTGGAAAGATTTTGGGCTGTAACGTGGTCAGTAAAGACATTGACTTCAGCCACTCTGTGCTAAGAACTTAAACCACTGATACTACACAATGTACTCAGAGGTAGAGGATGAATAGTGTGTTTAAGAAATTTCTGGTTGTTCCAGTTGTGAAAAGCATGGAAAAAAGTGTTTAATATACCTTTTAACTTGTCCTCTTTAGTGATAATTTTGAAGACGTGTTTGAATTCCTGTAGAATGATTCCTGTTATCCCGACGTAAGACGGGCACTTTGATTTTGTGACTGAAAGAACAGAAGTATCCGTGTGTTAGAAAATTCCACATGCAGGCAGTTTGTTTGCTCTTCTACAGCTGCTTCATGATTTTAAAAACTGGTTTGCAATATTCTGAAATAATTCAATTACAGTAATCACTGGGAAAACTAGCAGTTAATCTTTGCAGCTAATAACATGATTTTTAGGAGTGGTTGGAAAGTAATTAGCATTACTCAGTAGATGTGATCTCAACTGTGCGATTCTAGAGCTAATGATACTAAAAAGAATTTAAAAATAAGCACGTGAAACAGGAGAATCTATGTAACTTCTTTTTTAGAAGAAAACAGAATACCTGTAACAATAGCTCCATGGAGATCAGCTTTCAGCAGTTTGCCCTGAATCATATGCGGCTGCCTTGAGGAACAGGGTGGGATCAGAGAAGGGGGAAAGAAAATTATATGGCAAATTAGACTTACAAAATGGGACGACTGAAATCACGGTCCAGGCTTACAGAAATAGTAACTATCTTTCCTTATCACGTAACTATGACATTTCAAGCAGTAACTCAGTAAACCTGGAAATACCTACTCAGTGAAAACCCCGCGAATCTAAAATATCTCAACTTACGTGTCAGGCTTAAGCCCGTGGCAGAGGTCTCTGATATACTGTTTCCAGAGTTCGTGGAGCGGTAGAAAGATGGAGTACCTGCAGTGACCAGGCAGAGTGTTACATAAGAACAAAAATCCACCAGCTGATCACTGAGTAATCTGTGCTTACACCGGAGATACGACTCACGAGTCTGTGATCTGCTCTGGTAGCTCCCCTGTGAGGTGTCCCACTCCAAACACGGGTTTGCTTTATGAAAAAAGCACAAACTAAGAACACTCTTCCCTGTCGACCCAAAATGTGTTTTGGAGCATCGGGCTACGCCTGAGACCAGAGATGTCTCCTGTTCTGCCTCCCCACTCACTTCACGTTAGCAGCAGCAGGGGCTTTACTCAACATGCGCTAGTTCGAGGAACCTGATGCAGAATTCTGACTCTCTGGTCACAGACAGACTAACTTCAAAACTGAAACCAGAGGAGGTTGTATGTGGGTTTGATTTGGGGTTACATTTAGGTATACAGAAGGGAAGAGCAGCAGTAACAGAAATAAACTTTCTGACTATACAGAGGAGAGAACTGTTTTCTCACGGTGAAATGCCACAAACAGAGTCTCAGGCTGACTCTGCATGTGGAGGGGTCCGTATCCATGCGTATGGCTGCTGCTTTTATATATTTTTATCACAAAAAGAAAATATTTAAGATCTTACCTTCGCTGTTCTGGTTCAATTTCAAACAGACGCATTTCTCGCCTCTGCTTGGCAGTGAAACCTTTCGCTTTCCTCTGCTTTTGCTTTGTCTTTTTCTTGGAGTAATGCTCGAGAACTACAGCTTTCCGAGCTAGTATGTCCTGGATGGCCTCATCTTTCATTTTTGGCATGCTACGCTTCAGGAAGGCATTTACAAACGCTTTGGCCTCTTCTGATCCCTGCGGCTAAAGAGATTTCAAAAGAGACTTTAAAATATTAAGCACTTGCTGCTCACTGGTGTCGTTACCAGGCTGATGGCACCACCCCAGGAACGGGCGATGGCGGCGCAGGGAACAGCG
>NW_010390312.1:366-762 GCF_000710305.1 Buceros rhinoceros silvestris | reverse complement strand
ACTGCCCAACCCCAAGCGGGGACCTCCAGCCGTCTGCTGCTGGGCAGGAGGACAAGGCTGCCGCCGCTGTTGCTGCTGCTGCTGCTGGGGCTCGGGCTGCTCTTGGAAACCCTGTTGCAAAAAGGGGGGCCCATATGGAGCTGGACATTAAAATTCCTGGCCTGGAAGGGGTTTTTTTTAAACCCTTTACAATTTGTCCAGCCCACCAGCATCCCAAGAAAGACGAGATCCTGGCACCCAGCCTGCCTCCCACACTCCTGTTAGGGAGAAGGGGAACCTTCTCGGATTCTTTACAACTTGGCCAGCCTCCCAGGCCCACCGACAGCGTCGCTGAAACCAAGTCCCTCTTGGTAGCCCACGGGATTGGAGGATCTTTGCCTGACCTACTCCAGAACA
>NW_010390312.1:0-297 GCF_000710305.1 Buceros rhinoceros silvestris | reverse complement strand
ACGTGGCCCAGCCTCCCAGGCCCACCGACAGCGTCGCTGAAACCAAGTCCCTCTTGGTAGCCCACGGGATTGGAGGATCTTTGCCTGACCTATTCAGGAACCCTCAGTAGCAGAGACACTGAGACAGATCCCTTCAGTGTTAAATCAACACTAATAGTTTATTGTGTAAATATGTGACAAAATGCAGGTTCAAATGATTCTGGTAATTGGGTATTGACTGCGAAATGGATTTAAAACAAGCACTAAACACACAAACTTAAACAATAATGATTAATAACAGACAGCCTGATGTTAGTA
>NW_010390311.1:0-834 GCF_000710305.1 Buceros rhinoceros silvestris | reverse complement strand
TGTCATAACTGTGTTCTGTTAGGAGGTTTTATGTTTGTTAGTTTATTAGTTTGTTTGTGTGTTAGATTTCGGCAGGGGTGCCAGATCTCGCGTCTGTGTGTTCTGTTGGGAGCAGTCTGTAAATTTCTTGTCTGTGCTTTGAGTTTGTGTGTTTAAGACACGGTTCTGTAACTCTGAGGGGGAGGTGTGGCCAGAGACGGACTAAGTGCTTAGAGTCTTAATGTAATGTGTCTCAGAATGATCGCTGTGGGGAGCAGTCTGTAAATTTCTTGTCTGTGCTTCGAGTTAGTGCGTTTAAGACACGGTTCTGTGACTCTGCGGGGGAGGTGTGGCCAGAGACGGACTAAGTGCTTAGAGTCTTAATGTAATGTGTCTCAGAATGATCGCAACTAATATTGTATTGAACTAGCCTCTAAACGAGCAAAACAATTCCAAGCATTCCTTGTGTGTTTGCTGAAAGGGGGTTTGAGGCGTAATTAGTGGATTTTTTATGGAATCTTAAAATAAATGCCTGGAATTTGTGTGAAAGCGTGTGAATGAGACGCAGCCTCACTGCAGAGCGAGAGTGGACCTCCGAGGTGCGTTTCCCATCTTCCGCGAGGAAACGGGCTACTGACGAGGGAAGCGAAAGAAATTATGTATTGCCGGTAGAACTGGACAGACCCCTCCCTACTCCTTTATATAAGTTCAGCAGAGCCTGGACTCACCACCCGCATTCAGTTTTAGATCTAGCACTCGCGAAAAGCCCCACCCGAGTGAAAACAGGCTTCTAAGGTGGTTTCGTTCAGAGTCATGGGGCTATCTGCATGAGGATTCGTGAATGGATTACTCTGA
>NW_010390310.1:14816-18809 GCF_000710305.1 Buceros rhinoceros silvestris | reverse complement strand
GACGGCATGGGCTCCCACACCTTTCTGGGGGACAATGGTGATGCTGACCCTGGCAGTAAGATGCTGATTTGCAAAAAAACCCCGCTCGGTGTCAGCTCAGTGGCTTGGCCAACCACCGCAGCCCTGAGGGGCCGCACACTTTCGGGGGTCGGGGAGAGCCAGAGACGCGGGGAGGGTGGAGATCTTTGACAAATCAAACCCTCTGCATGCAGAAGCCAGAGAGGAGCCTGTGTCCTGTCCAGCAAGGGGACGGCATGGGCTCCCACACCTTTCTGGGGGACAATGGTGATGCTGACCCTGGCAGTAAGATGCTGATTTGCAAAAAAACCCCGCTCGGTGTCAGCTCAGTGGCTTGGCCAACCACGGCAGCACTGAGGAGCTGCACCCTTTCGGGGTTCGGGAAGAGCCAGAGATGCGGGGAGGTGGAAGCAGTGGAGAGCCAGGCGCGAAGCTTTGCAGAGGTGCTGCCAGGCTGGGGACAGCCGCTCCAGCCACCCAGCACAGGGCCCGGCGCTCATCGAGTCCAAGACATTTTTGGGTTGCACTGAAACAGCTTGGCAGAGGAATACTAATGAGGATGCGTAATTAGTCCCAATTCATATTATCAGCCCGGCCCATTAGTCATAGCTGTGTTCCCGCGGTGCAGGCAGCCGGCGCAGCGGTGCAGGACGCGCCCCGGGCTCGGACCCCATGTGTTGCTCAGCCCTTTGCGGTGAGGCGGGGAGAGTCAGCGGCTCCAGCTTCCCTGGCTGAGGGGAGGATGGAGCAGCACAGAGAAAGGTCTGTGTGTGCTCAGAAAAGGACTGCTCGTGTCAGCTGGTCACCAGAAAAGACTCAAGACTAGTTTTTATTGCAGTTCTGAAGCCGGCGGGGGTGTGTAAATAACCGAGGGCACGGGCATGCGAGCCCCCCTCCCATGTGAATTAGTTTCTGCTTGTTCCATCCTTGCTCGATCTCATTAAATGTGTTGAAAAGCTTTGCTGAGGGCTCCTTAAAAAAACCAAAGCACACCAACAGAGCAATATTTGCAGCATGCAGAGCTGAGAGGGAGGTTTCTGTAACTGCAGAAAATATTTTTTTTTCTTCTTTCACTGCAGGAATGATTTAAAGAACTCTCATGATTCAAGGCGGGTTTCAAACCACTTATTAAATAATGCAGAGCAAGAGTTAAAAATTGATGCTAAACTTTATTTCCTGTAGCCTCCTGAGAGGCCGCTCGGCTTGTTACAGCCTGGCATCTTCACCGTTTATCAGGAGCCCTAAGACTTGCAGCGTGTTAATGCTTATCAAACCTCATGGTAAATCTCCTTTCTTTCATCTCCTTTTCCACCCCTGACTTTCTCTGTGCAATAAAGTGCTCTTTCCAGAGGAGTCCCTGTGCTGCAGGTGGAGGGACTTGCTCTGCGGCAGGGCAGCCTCTCTAGTGCTCTTTCCAGAGGAGTCCCTGTGCGGCAGGTGGAGGGACTTGCTCTGCGGCAGGTCAGCCTCTCTACCCTGCCACGGTGCTGGCAGCCCAGCTGGGTGCTGCTCCTCCCGCACCTCGGCAGAAGCATGCTGCTATCCTGGGTTTTTGTTTTCAGAATAGGTGCCTAAAAATGGAAGGGAGTGGTCCAGATGTCAGGAATTCCTCATGGGTTGTGATCCCCGTCATCACAAGCATCACCTTGCACTGCCCGAGAAGGTGCCAGGGACACAAGGGACGTTGGCAAGGGGAGCTCCTGTGCAGCACTTGGGCTTCACCACGCAGGGTCTCTGCCAGCTGCCAGCTCAGAGGGAAAATCCCTCTGAAAACGCTCCTTTTGGTCCTTGGAGGGTGTCTGGGTGCAGCAGTGGCCGAGCTGGGAGAGAAAATCTTTGTATCTATGTATCACAAGTCTCCTGCAACACGCTTAGGTTTTAAAGGGACTAAATAAATATTACTAAACCCCAAGGAACGTGGGCTCCCTTAGACAGCAGAGGATAACAGATGGTCTGTGGTTAACCATCGCATCGCTTTCAGCCGAGGAGCCGGGCTGGTGTAAGAGATGGAGCGAGCAGCGCTCGAGCTCCTCTCAGGGCTCCTCCTTCAACCATGAGGTGTGGAGTCTTCGATCAAGTCCAGCCCATCTGCAGCAGGAGAAGCCCTGGGCAAAAGGCACCGTGAGCCCCTTTGCCACCCAAACCCGTGGCTGCTGCCACCCTACAGCCGGTGCCTCCATGTCCAGCTGAGGAATGTCAGCCCAGACCGGCAGCGGCAAAGGAGAACTGGGGCCTTACTGGCCAAATGGGGATGGAGCCGTAAGCCGGGGAGAAAGCTGGCTGTATTCTGATAGCGCTGGCACCGCCGGGAGGTTTTGTACATGGGCACTGCCCAGGCACGGATGCAAAAAGCAATTAACAGGGAGGGGAAAATTCCTCTGACACAGAGGGGCCAGGAACCAGAAATGAGCAGAACGATCTTCAAAGAAGCTGTCGAAGCGAGTGAGAGAGGAGAAAGCCGTTAAGCTGTTCAACATTTTGTGCCAGGCTCGTGAGAAAAAGCACTAAGGTGAAAAAAAGCCAAGTGTAGCATCGGTCAGGGGAGCACCGGGGGCTTTAGGGTGACTGCCAGGGCTGCCAGGGCTTCCCTGTGCCTGGCAAAGCACCTTGTGAGCTCTGCAGCTGGGAAAAGATGGAAAGGGAGGGGTTGCATTCAGGGCTGTCCGCACTTGTTTTGTGCTCTCTGTCAGTGGGGCAGGTAATGTAAGAAAAACGCTCTGGCCATCTGCAGTCATCATCGGGGAGATCAGAAGGCTGGGGGGGTTCACTGCAGGTGTGTAGGAGACAAGGAAAGAAGAGGAAAGGACGGCATTTATGAATCGTAGCTGCTAAATCTGAAGGTGTGGGGGGGAAGGGATGAAACAGGAGACAATTGAGCTAACCAGTCATAGCAAGAATAAGATCTAAATTTCAGCAGTCAGCAAGAAAGTTTTCATAAATAGCAATACCAACTGTTCAGGTGGAGAACGTAGAGATCTCCAGAGAAGTGAATGATAAAAGAATTGCTGGAATACATTCAGAGCCCATTGTTCGGGAAAAGAAAGCAGTAAAGAAAAGGAAAATAGGGCTCCTCAAAGTAATGAGTGGAGCAGATGAGGGAGAACAAAGGCCCAGCAGCTCCCGCATCCAGTTAATTTGTTCCTATCTCATCCGAGAGAATGAGACGCGGGCAGGGCGGCGCGGTACTACCGAAAGGATGCTGTTATTAAAGCGAGATAAATAACGCAACGAATGCGAGTTGGGGGTTGATAAAGCAGCTCAGGCTCTGGAAGCGGAGTTGGGTGTGTGAGAGCTTCCTAAGAGGTTGTAACATCCCTGGTGCCTTTATCATGAATCTAACTGCGGTCCCTCCCAGTGCCCCCGGCAGCCCTGGCTCAGGGCCGCTCGCTCTTTGCGCTGCTTGGAGATGCACCGGCACTGGCATCTGTGCCGGCCGGCCACCGAGGCAGCACCACGCTGCCGGCCGTCCGAGCAAGCTGCCGTCACCTCTGCGACCGTGCTGGTTATTGTTCGGGACTGCACTTCTTTCCAATTATGACTCCGTTTATCCCAATTAAATGCTACTTATACTTCAATGTAGTTTTCCAGTCCAGTCCTCTTAATTAGTTTGTAAAGTATTAGAAGTCAATTTTAATTATTTCCTGTGGGTTTCAGGGAAATCTCAATTAGATGTCTTGTGCTTTTGCTCCAAGCAGTGGCTCTTCCTTCACCTCCCAAAGTGCTGTTTCCTTCCCAATGTTTCCCAACGTCCACCAGCAAAGCACAGCCGGGGCTGTGGGGATCCAGCGGTGCCCACCTGGAGCCATGGGGATCCGCTGGAGCCCAGCTGGAGCCATGGGGATCCAGCAGCCAGCCCAGGAAGCACAGGGGAGTGTTGGGGGGGGCCACCCAAAGCAAACCCACCAGAGGGGCAGCTGGGCCTGGGTACCTATCTCCGGTGTCAGGGCAGCTCTCACCGTGGCAGGGCCCGAGCGG
>NW_010390310.1:13581-14603 GCF_000710305.1 Buceros rhinoceros silvestris | reverse complement strand
TCTCTGCCAGCTACCTGGGGAGCCTCCGCGCTGATCGTTATCTATAGTCGTACGGAGCCTTTTTTTGATAATTGCTTCATTTTGCATGGAATTTAATTACAGAAACCCACATGGGAAATTGCTGCACGGTTCGATCTTACGTGGCTTGTTTGCTTCGTGGTGAAGCCAAGGCTGGGGACGTGGGGTATGGGTGTCCCTTTCTTTCAGGCATCCCTGGCCACGTGTCCCGGCCACCCTCGCTCACGAGACAGGACCCTCTTCCCGATGGCGCTGTGTGTCAGCAGAGCTGATGCCGCAGTTACAGATGGCGATGAGGGGAAAAGATGCCTTGAAGTAATGAAAAATCACCTCCCAAGTGCCCTGTTAAGCCTTTCACGACGTAGCTTTGCTGTGGATGTCTCTGTGGATGTCCAGAGGCAGCCGGGGGAGAGGCACGTTAAAACCCTGCGCCTGGGATGCTGATGAGCGGCTGCCTGGCACTCGCGCCCCTTCACGTGCGCATTAATGCTCCTCGCTTGATCTTTGAGGGCTGGGAAAGCTGTGCAGCAGCAGAACCCCCCCTTTGGGGTAACCAAATAGCAACACCAAAAAAAGATAAAGCAATTCTCGCTCCGACTGAAGATGAATCCTCCTTTCTGCTCATTATAAAGTACCTATTATCTCCCTTTATCTCCCAGCCAACAGTGTTATTTCAATTTAACAGTGTATGAGAAATGCAGGGAAATATAATAAAAGAGCCATGGATGCACTATTTAACGTCAGAATGACAGATGCTTCAATTAGGCAGACAGGGCTATTTCTCCCCAAAATAGATAAAGATGAAATTTTTATAAGATTGCACTGTTTGTGTTTATGATACGGTACTGTTACAAGCTTCCATTACAATATAAATTAAAATAAAAGCTCCTATTTCAGTGGGAACCCAAACAGATTCGGCAATCATTTCTCAAGCCATCAAACCAGCCGTCCCCTCGGTGCGCCGGGGACGTACAGATCGACCATCCCCACAGCGGCTGGCGCGG
>NW_010390310.1:12319-13532 GCF_000710305.1 Buceros rhinoceros silvestris | reverse complement strand
CGCCCAGCCCGCCCATCCACACAGCGGCTGGCGCAGAGCCCTGCCGGTCCCCGGCACAGCACCACGGTGCTGGTGGGACTTCCCCGCTCCCGTCCTCCACTAGGACGATGGGGAGCGGTTCCCTCTGTGGCTCAGGTGGGTTTATGGCCCCTCAGCACCACAGCAGTGACCTTCCCAGAGCTGGAGACACGACGCCGGCGCTCGCTGAGGCAATTTGCTGCTCCGGGATGCGCACGGTCCCCAGCGAGCCCTTGAAATTTCTGAAGGTCTCGTCTTTCTAGTGCTGCTGAATTCCGAGGCATATTTGTACAGTAAGTGGGTCAAGGAATAGTCAACAGAAAAGTTGGGTCTGTGTTTACCCTGGAATTATACACATAGTGTGAATTATGCATGAATTAAAAACAGTCAACACGCGGGACACAGTAAACACGCTGGCTTTGCTGGTGCTTCGGAGAGTGGGGACCAAGAGGGGGATTGTTCCGCGAACCTCCCCGTGGTGCCGGAGTCAGAGGAGAAGCAGTACCACGGGGTGCAGGTGCTGTGCCATGCTGAGCCGTGCCGTGCAATGCCATGCCATGCCGTGCCACGCCGTGCCACAGGGTCCAATAGACAGGTACCACCGGGGCCAGAACCGACCCGGGCATGGGGCTGTGGAGTGTCTCAGCCCACGCGGCAGTTTCACACCCGCCTTTGCACGCTCGCAGTGGCACTCGCACTGTGGAGTTTATTTATGGCTTGAGCCTGGATTTAATTGTTTCCGTCTCGTGTGTTTTAGCCATTTAGCGTGTGTCTGATTTGTCACATAGTGCTGAGGATGTTTTGGTAACTAAGTGCTATAAACATTATTTATTATTATATTTCAGCCAAAACAAGCATTACTCTATTTATTAATCACTTTTCAAATTCAAAGGAAACATCTGTGCAGAGTTGCAATTAAGTGGGTTTATGGCTTGAGTGAGATTTCCTACAATTTCTATAAATAGATCCAGTGTTTATTCCTCATTGTCTTTATATTTCTGAACAATAATAACCATAATGATAATCCTCCCAGGCTGCTGTAACCTCTCCACTGCCCTGTGACCCGGGCACATCCCGCCAGGAGGCTGTGGCGATGCTGCTCCTCCCCAGAAGCTGCAGCCGGTCCCGCGGGCAGAGAGCTGCCATGATCGATGCTTCTCACGTCAGCGTGGCGGGGTAACACAGGGACTACAGT
>NW_010390310.1:9130-12274 GCF_000710305.1 Buceros rhinoceros silvestris | reverse complement strand
GTCCCGCGGGCAGAGCGCTGCCATGATCGATGCTTCTCACGTCAGCTTGGCTGGTTACACCAGGAGCCACGTGCCGTTGGGTACGGGCTGTGTATTCATGGTCTGACAGTGTCCTCGGGGACACTGTTATAAACAAGGTGTTACGACTCAGCAGTTTCATCCAGTTCTCAAAGTGAATAGATTTGTTACGGATAAATCTATTAATGCCATTGGCATTGCAGAGAAGGGAAGGTTGTGGAGAGCAGGAGAGACCTCAGGACATCTCGGTGGCTTAACTGCAAGGCCACGGCATTTGGTACATGGCAACATGCTGCCTGCACTTTAACAGCAAGTAAACACTTCACCTGAAGGACATTGCTCCCAGGCCAAGAGTTGTTGCTCTTGCCCCTGCTCCAGTGCATGAGGAACATCTCATATCTCATCTCATCTCATCTCATCTCATCTCATCTCATCTCATCTCATCTCACCTCCTTGAGCAGGTGGCTGCTCCGTCCCATGCAACCAGCAGCCACAGCCCTGGCCATGGCACCGGCCACACCGGTGTCAAGCAGCCCTGGCAGCCCCGGCTGAGTCTTCAAAACTTTCATGGCTGGGAGCTAAACAGCTTCTGAGGACACTGGGAGACTGGATCCATATTTTAATGATTTCTTCTGTTTCTCTTTCGGGTCTATAAATCACCACCTCTTAGCAGGAATTTCCGTATTCTGGCACGCTCTGCTCTGCCAGCTGTCCCCTCCGAGCCGAGCTCTAACCTGGTTTGCTACCTGCAGATGCAAGTAACATGTTTAACCTTTTTTATGAGCCATATTTATTGCTTGCAGGGGCTTCCCTTTCCAAATTTCCTTCTCACAGACATTTGTCTTGCAAGGTTCCCAGTGCTTCCAGAGCAAAGCCTGAGAATCAGTACAGCTCGCATGGTTTCAGCTTTCCCAGCCCCAGATCCCGATGGGGTTTAAGCTGGGCTCTGTCCCCTGTTTTTGCTTTAAGCATCCCAAGACAGTGCGTGCTTGCCCGGCTTTATTGACTGCAGTGGGGAAAGCGTGATTTATCCTCGCTGACCATCAGTTCGATTTGCTCAAAGGAACCGCTCCTAAGGATGGTTGTAAGTGGGACTATAAACGTATTTCATACACTTCTGCAGTGGGAGAGGTAAAATATGGAGTTAGAGGCTCTATTAGATCAGCTTCTGGTTATTCTAGCTAATATTTATTTCAGAAGCCCTGTGCAAAAACCACTTTGTGTGGGGAGGAGGTAAACCTCCTCTTGAACTAATTGCAAATCACTTTTAGTGGCAGAGAAGCCTCGCAAGAGAGGCTGTCCTACAACAACGGAGGGGTTAAGGCAGCGTTTGCAGAATGTGCTGGGGGAACCCAGCGAGGAGGAAGACAGCGCTGGGCAGAAACCCAGGGCTGAGCCCTTTGAGTGTCCTCCCTCACCCTGCGGCACAAGGGGCTCCTCTCCCCCGGCTGCAGCCTCCCCCCAGGTAGCTTGGAACTGTTTTATGTCTTAGGAACAAAACTGAGGAGATCATCCAGTCCTTGGGAGCTTGTGTTCCTCCTCCAGAGCCGCCAGCAGCCTCTGCCCCAAGGGTCGGTGCCTCTCTCGGCGTCTGGCTTGTGCGCAGTGACGGCGTGAGCAGAGCTCCTGTACGTGTCCAGAGCTGCGCGAGAAGCTGGGGCTGCTCCGGTCCTGCTCCGCTGGGATGCGCGTTGCTGCTGCTCTGCAAGGGGAAGTCAGCCCTGCTAGGGCCCGTCTGATCAAATGGGGAAGGGACCCCATTTCATGAGGCGCTGGGCTGTTGGGGGCATCTGCTGTAGTTCTCTGCTTGCAGATCTTTTCTGTGCGAAGTTCTGTTTCCTCCCAGGAGAGGGCAATAACACACACATGCCGCGGCCAGCCTGCGGGAAAGGCTGGTGGACCCCAGCGATGCTGATGGACCCCAGAGGTGTTGATGGACCCCAGAGATGCGGATGGACCCCAGCGATGCTGATGGACCCCAGAGGTGCTGATGGACCCCAGAGATGTGGATGGACCCCAGCGATGCTGATGGACCCCAGAGGTGCTGATGGACCCCAGAGAAGCGGATGGACCCCAGAGATGCTGATGGGCCCCAGAGGTGGCTCTGGGACCAGGGAGCAGAGCCCACTTGCTCCTGCTGCCAGGCATCACTTGCTCCTGCTGCCAGCCAGCAGCATGCACCGACAGCCTCACGGTGGGCAAATCAACTTCAGAACCAAACCTGCACTTGTCTTTGCTGAAGATGGCTGAACCCTGCCCCGCCCCGCCCCCCCCAAACGTGTGAGCTTCATCAAATCAGCAGAAATTAAACCAGCTTATTCTCAGGCAATCAGCCGTTTCCCAGAAAGCCGGGAAGGAGGATGGCTGGCACCTGCCCAGCTCGCAGTTAACAACCAAGCCTTGAACATGCGGCAGTGAGATCTGATGCGAATTATTTGTGCAAAGCCGGAGGATTTCATCTCAGATGAGCTGCCAGAGCAGGAAGTTTTAATAAGAGAAATCCTCTAACATAATTAACCAGTGAGGAGATTGGCCCTGGAAGGTTTAATGGCCATGGGCTTCTGGTGCTGCAGAGCGGGGCTGAGAGCAGGGCTGGGACCACGCCGGTCCCTCACCAGGAGCTGGAGCCCTCCTGGAGCAGCTGGTGATAACAAGCTCCCTCATGGTGGTCTGAAGGGAAGGGCAGGCTCTCCCAAACACACCGAGCACCATCAAGCCGAGAAATCGAGTGATCGGGATAAGAGTGCGGGCAGAAACCTGACCCATGGCAAAACTCATTTCTCACGGCGCAGAGCCGGCACCTCTTGCCCTCCTCTGGGTTTTGGGGCCGGAAAGGGAGCTGCTCCTTCTTCTTGTTTGTCTCTCAGCTCTCTCCCAGAGCAGAGTGAAGAGCCTTGGCACAAACAAAGCCCCCCCCACCAGCGGTTCCCTGGTGGTGGCGGGGTCAGTGCTCCGCCTGAAAAGTTTGCTGGAGAAAGCCTGGAGCGAAGCAGCCCTGACCCAGCCCTCCCAGAGCCGCAGAGCGAGGGGAGCTGAGGCAGAGGAGCCTGCCCCGCGCTCTGATCTGGGCTGAGACGGTGCTGGGCTGCAGGCTCCAGGCTGCAGGGCCGGGAGAGCCAGTGCACG
>NW_010390310.1:7720-9089 GCF_000710305.1 Buceros rhinoceros silvestris | reverse complement strand
CATCGGCGTGTCTGACTGTCAGCTCCGCGCCGTTCCCCGGCAAGCGGAGTGTCTTAAAGACCCATATTAAAGCAATCATGTTGTCTGCCCTGCTCTGCTCTGGTGACAGTTCCCCCCGACGCTGCCGTTATTGGAAGGTATATTCCTGTCACACCAGGAGTTTGGATGGGCTCTCTGGAGAGTCCTTCTTTACTGGGAACTGGCATCTCTGTCGTGTAGTCCGGGGAGAAATCGATGAGAAAACTAGTCAGGGATCAGCAGATGTGGCTGATAACTCTTTCCAGTTACACTGACATACCTCACCCTGGCTCGGCAAAGGGGAGAGGTGTCCTGGGTGTGGAGGAGGCTGAAGGGGGAGAGGAGGAACTGGGCGTTGGGGCTTCCCTGCTGTGGTGGCTCTGCTTTTTCCCAGCCCACCTCCTCCCAGCCTGCATTTCCCAGGCAGCTCCTTCCCCAGGTCTGCAGTGGATCAGCCAGGAGGTCAGGTGTGCTTGGGGAGAATTTCTTCACGCTCAGCAAGTCTTTCTTGCAGCAAGCAGCAAGAAGGGAAATAGAAGAAAAATTATCAGATTTTCTCCTCCATTGACTCAGCTGCATATTAGCTCCTGATGTAGCAGACAAAGTGGGCATAAAGGGTCACGTTTCCATTAGATCTTCTTAATTGGGCTTTTTCCTGAAAGCACAAAATCAATATTTTCATCTACACATACCCAATAAGCTATTTGGGTCTCCTTTAATAATGCAAATCTGGCCTTCGTGCGTGCAGACAGATGGGTACAGGCAGCTGCCTGCTGCAGGCAGGGCACACGCAGACACTGTCGGGGGGCCGAGCTGAGGAGATGCCCCAGCTAGACACGGCCCTACGGCCTGCCGGGGAAATGCCACATTCAAGGGACTGCCCGTGCCGTGCCATGCCGTGCTGTGCCGTGCCGTAGGGATCAGGGCAGTACCGGCCACGTAGAGCCCAGTCGGGTGCTGGTGGTGTGTGAGCGATCAAAGGCTTCGGTGCCAGAGGAAAAAAAAGCCAATTCTGAGCCCAGCATCCTCAGTCAATATCTGCCAATTCCTAAGAAACTGCCCACCTTGAAGTAAGTGAAGTGACAAAATAGAGCCGATTAGAAAAATTAAACTCAGGCCGAGCTGGAAGAAAGGCCGTTCAGCTCACTGGAAACATCATCTGCTCTAATTGGGAGCTTTGTTTAATTTGGCTTTGAAATTGAATTCCTTTTCCTTCCCGGAGAACTGTTATTACCTTAATTCTCTGCTTTGAATAAGACCATTCATACGGTCGAATACGGCCGGTTTGCGGCACAGCGAACGCGCCAAGGGAAGCAGCGGCTGCCTCCCCTTGCCGGCTGGCGCCGGGCAA
>NW_010390310.1:6463-7618 GCF_000710305.1 Buceros rhinoceros silvestris | reverse complement strand
CCCCCCTCGCGGGCCGGCGCCGGGAAAGCCACATTCGCCAGGGCCCGGCATCGTTTCTTCACGCTCGGCATTGCGCCTTCGCTTGGTGGTTATATTATTCATGAAAAGAGTGAAAGATCTTCTTTAACTTCATCCTCCCTCCGAGGGAGCCACGGGCACTCTTTGCGCTCCCCATCTGCATTCCGGGCGGCGAAAGGGGAGCAAGCTGGGGGACGGGGGATTGGTGAGCCGGGGTGTCTCCACGCAGGAGGCTGCAGCCTGTCCCGCCGCAGCGCTGCCCCAGCCAGGCTCGGCAGCCTCCCTGGGACAAAAGAGCGCGTTCCAATGCACCCGTGGCCGCTGAGGGGTCAGGGTATGAATGGCGAAGTGGGTTTTCCTCTCTCCGTACATTTCACCAATTCGAGCCGTCTCCCCGTCATGAAGCTCATTTGCAGCGTGGCAATAGCGGGAAGACAACAGCGTAATGAAACCATTGCATCCCAATTTCCAAGTGTGGCCAACAAGATCAATCAGGCACTTTGGAGAAATCAAGAACTTTATCTCCAATCAGCCAGCTTTTATCTGCGTGGGAATAAACAAGGCTGGGGAAGCTGGTGGTAGCAACAGCTGCATCGTAAATAAGCCTGAAGCCAGACCCTTCTGCACGAAGTAAATAATTGATCTCAGAAAAATTCTGCTTAGGCAAAGCCATTTCAATTACCTGGCAGATGACGACGGGTGCTGGGAGAGGTTAATGGCTCTGAAATATTTACAGAGAAGATGTTTGCCTGGGCGCACCATGGTTTGTCTTTCGTTCACCCAATAGAGGGAGATGATTTGAGAAACTCCATGGCGGGAAGGTGTGACCAGCCCAACTCTCTCTGCTGTGATTTCTTGGGGCAACTGCTCGCTCGGAGACCAGCAAGGGGCACTGACTTTAGGGGAGAGAGGCAGGGTCAGCTCTTGCCCAGCAGCACTGGTCACTGCAGACTTAACGGCGGCTCCTCCGGCTCCCGGAGCACATCAGGGGCTGCGCAGTTTCCTGGGGGATTTCTCTCTAAGGCAGCAGTCAGGGCCGTTGCGGAGCCGGGTAGGTGAGACAGAAGAAGGAGTTACTCTAAGGGAGTAGCCGCTCTGCACCTGCACCCGGGACCTTTAGTTGAGTGCTGCAACATT
>NW_010390310.1:6136-6352 GCF_000710305.1 Buceros rhinoceros silvestris | reverse complement strand
CCCCCCCGGCAGAGAGGGCAGCCGGCGGCGCGGGGGAGCAGCGGAACGGCTGGCTGCCGTGGAGCCCGGGGGCTGTAAGCCCCGCTGCAGCAGCCCTGCTTCAGGGGTGCCAGAGGGAGCCCTCAGCTCACGGCCACTCTGTTCCAGAATCAACCGCGTTTACTGCGGGATGTATTAAACAAGGAGGTGGTGACCCGCGCTCTGGGTGAGCGCTTT
>NW_010390310.1:5331-5947 GCF_000710305.1 Buceros rhinoceros silvestris | reverse complement strand
TCCCCACGGGCGAGCTGTATCCCCGGCTGGATGTGTGTGGGAGGGGAACACCCCGAGCGCGGCTGCTGCGGGACGGGGGGTGCCCGGCTGCTCTATCAAAGCCTCCGTGTTGATCACCGCGGCTGGTTGCGCAGCAATCGGCTTTGGTTTTGCAAGTGCTTTGATCCTGATACCTCAGCTGTGGGAAACGCGTGGTTCCCTTTGTTTCGGTTAACTTCCCTTTCTTCACTTTCATCCTCGTCAATAATTTATTCTTGTTTGTTCTGTTCACTTTCATATTTTTTATTTTCTTCCCCATTAAAATTCTGCTGTAGTGGCTTGTGGAGAAACTTTGAAGGTCTCCTTGGTTTTGCAAGTGCTTTGATCCTGATACCTCAGCTGTGGGAAACGCGTGGTTCCCTTTGTTTCGGTTAACTTCCCTTTCTTCACTTTCATCCTCGTCAATAATTTATTCTTGTTTGTTCTGTTCACTTTCATATTTTTTATTTTCTTCCCCATTAAAATTCTGCTGTAGTGGCTTGTGGAGAAACTTTGAAGGTCTCCCTCCCCTTCCCCTACCTTTCTGGGGAAACAACTTTCTCCCAGCATGGTTGTGGGAAGGCGGGGGATTAACACC
>NW_010390310.1:4119-5175 GCF_000710305.1 Buceros rhinoceros silvestris | reverse complement strand
TGCTTTTCACAGAGCCCCATCCCTGCACAGCGCTGGGGCAAGGAGCCCCTCTGGGCGTGCAGAGCTGGTACTGGAGAGGCGCACGGCTGGGCGCAGGAGCTGGCCATGGAGATGACACTATTTCTGGCCTTACAACATACTCTGCTTTGGATATGCTGGGTCAATAAAAGCCTCCTCTGAGGAAGGATTGCTTCTCTGATGTTAAAAAGATTTTAAATTTTCAAAGCAGAGCACAGCTTCAGTGGACAAAACTGCCCTTGCGCAGAGCTGAGAGGGTCCGTCGAACCCGCCACTTTGCTGGTCCCTGTCCTGAGCCAGCTTTCCCTTCCCCAGCAGCAGCTCTTCAGCTGTTTTCTTTTTCACAGATCTCTACGTTTTACCTGTTGTCCATATTTTTCCCCCACTAAAGGTGGATTTTGCTGTGTTCACCCTTAAATGAGTCCTCCCCAAATACACGGGGTGCGGCTGCCGTTTCCCTCCTCTCCCGGACAGTAGAGCCGCGGCTCTTGCTGGGTGCAGTAACTCCACCTGCGTTCGCATTAGCACCTGGGAGGGTTGGTGCGAGGCTGCTGGGATGGCAGCAGGTTTTCCTGCTTTGGTGATCAGACCTGAGGCTTTAAAACCCCCAGTGAGGTTAATGGCTCTTCTCCGGGAAGCGCCTGGGCTGTGGGAGCTGGCTGTGTGCTGCTCTGCTGACACGCTCGGGGAGCAGAGGACCCGCCTGTACGTGGAGGAGAAGACGGGCTGTGATTCCCCGGGGATAAACAGGTCATCAGCAGCCTTTTACAAGCATCGCGAAGGTAATTACCTGGAAGGGAAGTGAAATGCCTTGACATTAGCAGGTATTGTTTGTTCTGGGGTAGCCAATTGAGCTGCGGTTGCTGTTATTGCTTTGACAGCAGCACCCAGGGCCCCTCTGAGGAGGGAGGTGCTGCTCCCTGCCTCCGTGAGTGTCGTGGCTCTTGTCTCCTCTGGTTACCATCAGTATTTATAAGTGTATTGTGGAGAGCGGGGTCTGCTCTCCACAGCGTGTGTGTGCCCCCTTGAGCTACCCGG
>NW_010390310.1:3265-3937 GCF_000710305.1 Buceros rhinoceros silvestris | reverse complement strand
CTGCCGGTGACACGGCTCGCCCCAGAGGCTCTCTTTAAGCTACTGTCCCTAACCCTGCAGCCGAGGAAAGGATCCAGGAAAACTGACTGCAAAGGAGTCTTGCCCCTTGTACACCATGAAATCATCCCTGCAAGGCTGCCTCTGGGGGGACCTTGCTCTGACTGTAGCTCCTGTCTGAGATTTCTGGGTCAGGATTATTGATTGGGATCATTAACTGGCCTGGCTTTGCGAGGGGTGGGGATGTGGGGCTCCGTGCCCCTGAGCTGCCTCCGTAGGCATGTCTCCTGAGCAGCCTCCTGAGGTGTAATTCTGCTTCTTTATGGGTCTCCTGGATGATGCTGCTGGATCGTTGCCTTTTCTCTGCCCTCTTGTAAACACCGGGGTGAGGCTCCTCTCCTCACTCCTCCCTGTCTGTAGCACTTGTCCCAGAGCTTGTGTGGCCGTAGCCGGCTCCCCACTAATGCCTTGAGGGTAAGTACCCAGCATTGCTGAGGGTCCTTGGGGGTCCCTGGGGACAACGAGAGCTGGAACGTGACTGTGAGCTGAGGTTGCTGGTGTACGTGTGCAGGAGGTCGCAGGGTGCGTTCCTGAGTGAAGCCAGTGTGGTTTTACCTCCTCCACAGCAGAGGATGCAAACCCCACTTGTGACAAGGCACATTCATTTGTAGGGAA
>NW_010390310.1:0-3173 GCF_000710305.1 Buceros rhinoceros silvestris | reverse complement strand
CATATCTAGGACTCTCATGGCAAATGCGTTTCAAGCTGAAGAGCTTATGACAATAATAACCCTCGGATATGTCTCTCTTTCTCTGCCGCTGTGGGATTTATAACATCCAGAAAACAGTCAAGCCCAGGATAGCACCTTAACCAACACGTATTATGTCAGTTCACACCATGTTACCCTCCCTGCATATTTTCCGTAGTAATCGGATTTGACTACTTCCCTGCAAATTGACAGAGCTCGCAGGTTGGCACATCGGCAGACACAACTCTTTGAATTAAAAATAGTTCTGGTGTCAGGGCTCATCTCAGTAATCAGCACTGCTGGGCAGCTTTGATCTCGGTCCCTGCAAACCGTGATGGCTTCCCAGCTCAGCGCAGCTCTGGTGTTGCATGGCACTGGTGCTGGGTGTGTGCACCAGCCGAGCATGAGTCGGGGTTTGTATGTGTGCACAGAGGCTGCTAAACCTTCCCAGGGGACATGTGGTGTGTCCCTGTGCCTCTGCAACATGCCAAAAACTCCTATGGATTTGTGGGCTGGGGATCAAGGCTGAGACCTCCAGAGTCACGTGAGGGACCTCAACTTCCAGTTCCCATTAAAATGAGCAGACTCACTTCACATCAGCTGCCTGAATCCCAGAGGACCGGCAGGCAGGAGCCCAAAGTGGTGGGGAAGGACTGATGGTTGTGGCAGGGCTTGGTCCTCCTGGACCGGCACACCTGGGTGCTCCATCAGTTCAGCAGCAAGAGCTGCCCCAGCTCTGGTGACATGGTGCAGAACACTGGTGCACCGGGTTAACTACTGGCACGCAGCTTTCTGGGTGCTGCCATAATTCTGCCGCTCATCATGATGAGAGCTTTAGCTACCCAGAAATTGGGGAAGGGTCTCCAAAGAGAGCCCTTCCCGCTGCCTGTGGGAAGAGGCTGTTTTGGGGAGGCGCAGAGTCTTTCTCGCAGCCCAAGCTCCAGCCCTGTTTGGTTGTGACAGGCAAAGAAAAGGCGCTTCCAAGAACCAAACTCACAATTGCAGATTTTTCAGAAGCAGCGGCTGGTTTGAAGGAAATTGGAATTTCTTAGCCTGGAGGAGGGAGGAAAGACAATAGATCCAGTTCAGTTAAGCAGTAATCACAGGTTGAGGAAAAGAGCTGAGAAATTTAAAGCTAATTAAAAGTATCTGAGGTTTTCTAAAACCACTTCTAAAACAGCCAAATGGAAATAACCCACTGGGTGATGATGAGCTCTGGATTTGTTAGAAACTGCAGAAGAATAAATTTCACAAACCACCAGGAAAGGCTGAGGCCGTGCTGGGAGTTCTCCAGGTTCCTGACAATGATCCATTTCAGGAGACGTTTCCACTTATCTCACCTCACCTTAAAACCTTCCTGTTGAACTCTGCCGGTGATTAATCCTCGTTCCTGCCCACTGCTCCCTGTCAGCCTTTAGTGCTTTCCTCCGTTCCGCAGCGTGGCAGCATCCGTCCTCACCCACCTCTCCTTCTCCTGCCACTGCTCCCTTTCAGGAGGATTAAGACTCACAGAGCTGCCAGGCAGCTCAGAAAGCCACGGCACTGTGAAGCTCTGGGGTAGCTCGAAGCCCTTCCAGAAGGCTGCAGCCTCACAGTGTCTTCTGGTGTTCCCCGATGGGTGGGATGCTCCTGACAGCAGAACCTTCCAGGAGGGCAGAGCTCGGTCTCAACCCCACAGGGACACCAGTGAGAACAGTGACTCCTGGCTCTGGGAGCTGGCAGGGGAATGCAATAGCTTTTTCCAAAGGGAAAAGGAAGCGGGAATTTTCCAGGAACTGTCTTTTAAAGGACAAATGCAAGACAGAGACAATGAAGAGTGAACAAGGACACCAGCCTCAAGATGTCCCAGCACCCCCAGCTGCAGGAGATGTGGGAGCTGGGCAAGGGAGAGGGAAAAAATGGTGTGATGGTGTAGTAGGGAAGAGGAGATAATAATAATAAAAAGGGAAATGAAATAAACACAAGGAAAAAAAGAAACACTATCTCAATAGACCGTAGGGTTCAATGAGCAGCTGGGACAAAACAAAATGCAAACACGGTGCTTCCTGAATAATAGAGAGCTGGGAGCCCAGGTGATAAGGCGGAGAAGGAAGGAAGGAAGAAAAAAAAAACTAGAAAGGAGAAATTTCTGAAGGGAGAAACATGCAGGTGCTGTGCTATTCTGCTATGCTAATCGAGAGATGAAAGCAAACGGAACAGGAGCAGAGAGTGGCAAAAGTCTGACTTTTGTTGGAAAGAATAAGAGGATAAACGTTTTTAACATTTATGAAGTAGCAAAATAAAGCAAAGAAAGGCTCAGAACATCCAGCCTGTAGATGAGGAAATTAAAGTACATAAAATATTTATTCATTTGTGCTTAGTGGCTGTCAGCCATGCATGCGCTGGAGGAACGGGAGGTTTCTAGGCACAGTTTTATTCTTGCTCCTATTTTTTCCTCCTCTCCCAGAGATGAACAGGAGCAATTTGGTAAATAGTAGCTGAATGTTCAGCTAATTTTCTACATTCCATTAATGTTTCATTTCTTAATACTCTCGAAACAAAAATGGGAAGTTGATATAAAACATCATTCTCCTTTCAAATCATGGTGAAATGAGCCTTGTTCCAGGCCAGTCACCAAGATTATAAACCAGCATCTGTATTAAAATGGGAATGTGCTGCTGCCCGTTAACGAGCCACCAAAAGAGGGGTCTAACGCAGGGCTTTTCATGGCACCAGCTGCCTCTGGC
The DNA here is from genome assembly GCF_000710305.1 of Buceros rhinoceros silvestris. NCBI lineage: Eukaryota > Metazoa > Chordata > Aves > Bucerotiformes > Bucerotidae > Buceros > Buceros rhinoceros. The sequence continues at coordinate 429 of NW_010390310.1, read as the reverse complement.
CCGAGAGGACTCTCTCTGGAGGATGCTCTTGGCTTCTTGTGCTCTGAATACTTACCGGAGGCTCTCACTGCCACAGGGAGCAGACTTCTCAGTTCAGGCGACTCCTCAGTTACTGCACTGGGAATGAAAGCGACTTCCCAGTGATGATATGGGCCTTGATGACTTGCCGTGGCAGCAGAGTGCAGTATGTCCCTGAGATGCTTCTTGCCGTGGCACCACGGGAATGAAGCCACCAGCACCTGGTGCTGCTTTCCTGGACCAGGGGATGGGGGCTGTAAAGAACCGCTGGCTTTGGGGAACCCCCGTCCTGCCTCTTCCACACCTTTCTGGAACAAATCCAGCTCTGTGTGGTGGATACGAGTGAGGCACAGATCGCTGTTCAAGCAGGTGGCTTGTCCTATGGTCAGATCATCGTGCCATTGTGGGTGG
>NW_010390309.1:16460-18544 GCF_000710305.1 Buceros rhinoceros silvestris | reverse complement strand
GCGGGGGGGACCAGGCCGGGGCGGGAGGGGTCGCTGGGTGCGTCCTCGCTTGCCCGGCTCCTTTGGGCGTGTCCTGGGCCCGTTCAGCGGCGCCTCTAGCTCAGGTGGCGTTCGCTCAGTCTGCGGTAAGCGCAGCCGTTTCTGCAGGACAAAGTTCGCCCTGAAGATTGCCTGTGGCTCTGCCGCATCGTGGGCTTTGAGGTGGTAAGTGCTGGGGAGAAAACTGCGCTGCTGCCCTGCTGTCCTCCGCCCGTGGAAAGGGAGAAGGTCCTCGATGAAGGAGCGTCCCAGCGCTGGCGGTGTGTTCCAGCCGGGGTGGGATAGAAGGGTGTCAGTGTAATGTTTTGAACCAGCTGTTACTCCTCATCTCCACTCCCCAGTGCTGTGGGCTCTGCTCGAGGCAGAGAAGGTTCAGCTCCATCTTATGCTCAAGCCAGTCGTTGTGCTCTGAAACTGAGTCTGAATTTGCAAGAGCACTGCACTTCTGTGTGCACCCCTCAGCCTGGGGGTCTGGAGATGTGAATAAACCTTGCCAAACCTGAACTCCCAGGGTGAGCCTCTTGTACACAAGACTGTACCAAAGAGAAATGCCACCTGGCAGTCAGGCTGTCATTTCTTCTAGCACCAGTGCTGGAGAATTGAGAGTCAGTATTGCGAGTTAGGAGAGATGCTTGTTTAGTTCTCCCTAATATATAAACTTAAGAGTTTCAAAGTATTTTAGAGTGGCATTTGAATGTAGCATATAACAATTTAGGGGGTTTTTTAGGTGGCTGTGGGCAGTGCTGCTTTCTTTTGTTAGAGCGTGAACATTAATATGATTTTTAATTTTGTAAGTATGCACTTATGAGCATTATCAATAATGTTGACATACCTTAAAATATATCTGTGGATTCCTCTTTCTCCTGCCTTAGTACAGCCTCCTCTTCCAGCAAAGTCTTTTGATATTGCTAAACTTATCTGTAATTCGTCATCTCTTTGTGCCTTAAAGCTAAAATATGGGTTTGTTTTCTGTCCTACAGTGCTTCACATGTAGTTGTCTCCCTTGTGAAAAACTATCCAAACTATCTGATTGTAAATCTAGATAAGGTAAGTAGCTTGTTTTCTTTCTTCACATGGAAAACTGTTTTAAATTATATTTAATGCAACCTATAGTGTGTTGAAATTTGTATGGATTATTACGTTTTTGTTTGACTATCTATTTGTTTCTATGCAAAACCCAAAATTCAGCTGTTCATGCTGGCAGTCCTGTGTCCACCACAAATAATTATTTGCAAGGAAAAAGGCGAAGGAAGCTTTTCAAGTTCTAAACTTCTACTTAAGAATTTTGCAGTTAGAATATTTTTCAGAGTTTTCATTTGGTCTGCTTGCAAATAGCTTTTCTTTTGAAATAAGTTTTCACTTTGTTCTCAAACTTCCTAGTGATTAGACTGGGTCTGAGTTAGCTTATTTACTTTCACAAAGCCTACTTAATGGTATTGTGTGGGTTTTTCCTCTTCAGCTCGACTACTGTGCAAGCTTGAAGAACCTTGAAATTGTTTCCGAGAAGAAAAACTACAAGTTTATCCAGGTAATAAAGCATTCTCTTCTAGGAAACTTGACTTTTACTTTGATACAAAGGCATAAAAATCAGTTAACGTGGTCTCCAGAGCTCCCCAAACCAGAAGCCACCGCTTTCATTTATGGTGAAGTTGAAATTCTATGGATTAATTGCGGAGAATGAGTCAGTGTATGTAATATGCCGATTTGCAGTCAGGTAGACATAACAGCATTTGCTTCATCTGTTTACCTTATTAATAGACTTCATATTTCTCCCACAGAAGTCTGTGACAATATGCAGTATGTCATGTCTCTTACATGAAGTAGGCTTTTGGAAGTTGTTATATTTTTTTGTGTAATAAAGATCCCGAATTGGTAAAAGCCTGATTATGGAGATGAGTAGTTTTAGGGATGATTGTTTCACTTTTGATAGGTGGTATGAACAAGACTGACTTGGATTAACTTCTCCATTCTTCTGTGGTGCTGTCTTAGATTTTGCACCTTCAAACGCCATCACTTTTCATGTTCTGTGGTGTGCAACACACTCT
>NW_010390309.1:9438-16381 GCF_000710305.1 Buceros rhinoceros silvestris | reverse complement strand
CACTCTTTCTTGCTCTGTTGGCACTAGATGTCAGGCTACATTCTTGCTTTTGCTGCTGCTGTATAGTTCATAGTTGGCTTGGAACAGAGTCTCATAGGAACATTGGAGGTATGCCTTTTCTTTCTAAAATCTTGCCAATTAAATTAGTTTACGGTTTCCACAGTTTTGTCTTCAAACAGGAGATGGATTTTCGTTTATTGTTCAGATGAACATTCCGACTGCTGGGTTTGTATGCTGAGGTTCTCCTTCCCTATGAAAGTCAGTACTGATGTTGATCTCTGTCTAGCTGGGCTGCTTGACACTGCAGGTCATAAGAGAAATGCATATAGCTTAATTTCCCGGAATAGCCACTTTGGGGCAGCCTTGTCAGTGGTACTAGGTGTAAGTTAAATATATCTTACAGATTCAGTCATGCTTGGGAATTGAGCTTGTCCTCACCTGTTTGGTGACCTTGTGGCTGTTTACTTTTTTGTGAGCCTACCTCCTTATTTCAGTAAGTGATAATCTCTGAGCTATTGGGATAAAAGTTGGATGAGGGGAAAGGGAATGTCTCCTCAGGAAACATAAGCAGTTCCAGTGTGCCCAAAATGAAGTTGTTGGTTGTTTTCTCTAATGTTTTTCATGGTTTCCATTATGTGATATGAAATGTAGGAATGCCATAGGAAAACCTTGCCACCTGGAAATATGCTAACATCTAATTGCTGAGGGTAGCATGGAGTTCTAGAAGGCATCCTGTAAACGGTTGGATCCCTGTGTGAAGCAGGGGCATAGTAACAAGGAATGATGCTTCTGAACTAAAGAAAGAATCATAGGAATGTGTTCTCAGAAAACTTACACCAGTATAATTAATACTAACTTGTCAGGTTTGGTTGTTGGTTTTTTTTTTTAGTTTGCTCTTTTTTGATTGTTTATGGAAGATTGATCAGAGCTTAATCTGCAGGTCATGTGCAGCCACACAGTTTACTCTGATAAGAAAAAATGCACTGGAAGAATAATCTCTGATGCCCTATGATTAGAACTGTTACTGACCTTAGGAGAGAGCAAGAAGGATAAATACTGTAGTGGTGCTATAGAAAAGAAATCTGTTTTGGAGGGTAGAAAAAGTTTAGAATATTTGCATAGGGGCTGTATAAAAGCTACGGCTCAGCACAAGTATATTGAGTTTGAATTTCAGTTTAAAAAAAGTCAGTAATTGAAACCATTTCATTCAAAATAATGTATGATCCTGAAATGTGTTTACAGGAGTGTTCCAGTTCTGTTCAGGGATGAGAAATAGCAAAATCAGTTCAGCTTTTTCCCATTTCCGACATAGAGTACTTTTTTTTCAGGCTGCTGTTCAGAATTCTGTTGTTCAAAATTGTTGTTTAGGTGTATTTGAACTATTTTTAGTTAATTGGCATGTTATTGAAAATATAAAAGTCCTCTTCCCTAAGGCATCCCTTCTTAGATACTCTTTTGTTTGAGTTGAGTCAACATAAATGTAAAAAGCTTTTTCTCAGCTTGTATTTACCTTTAAAAGCTCCTGGTCTTCTATGTCAAACTAAAGAATGTGTTGCGTGTCAATGCCTGACGCTTTTCCTAAACATATCAGTTAAAAAAAAAAAAAAATTACCGGAAAACCCCAACAAACCTTCGCAAGACATCCATTCATTTTGACAGAAGTGGAACTCCAGCTTTTGTAAGGCCACTAGGTGTCACTGTCTGCTCGCCGGTCAACAGTAATTCGTCTCTGCGGTGGGAACTTGTCAAGCCACGTGCCATACTTCTGCCGTCTATATTTTGGGGGTGATGCTGTTTCTAATGTTCTTTCTTTGTAATGTTTTGTTATGTAATGCTTGATATAACGAAAGCTTCCTCTTTTCTATCATAAATAATTTGTTAATATTTGGGGTTTTTTTCTATTTAGGGTGATATTTGTGAACCTGATTTTATAAAACGGCTCTTCGAAACTGAGAAAATAGATATAGTCCTTCATTTTGCAGCCCAAACGCATGTAGGTGAGCATTGTTGAGTGTTTTATTATTTTCTATGAGTATATTGGTTTGCGATATATACTAATATTTTTTGCCTTTTTATATAAAACAAGGATACAGTTTGTCTCTACAGACTACATGATTCAAGATTTGGTGGCCTTTTCAACTTAAAGGGGTTCACAGCCTTAATTTAAAAAGTGGTTAATCTGAATGTTGTTTATTTTGATTGTGCGTAAATGGTGATGCCTTTTTTTTTTTGCATTACATTTTAAAATTCCATCTAGACACACATGTAACTGGCAGTTTACTGGTGGAGTTATGAGGACAGTGGTAAAAGAGTTTGTACATAGTCTTACATTTTTACTTGATTGACTCCAACCTTGCAGGGAAAAAACGTAGTGTGAAAGCTGAAGGATTAGGAATTGTTCCTTTCAGAATTCTGGCTGCATTCTAAAAAGAGATAGAATGAATTTCAGATGACCACTCTTCAGTAACACTGTTATTGAGAACTGTCCGTACCGTAATCCTTTCATGATGAGAAGAAATCCTTGAAGAATTCTCCAGGAAAATACCTACCAAAATTGTCATATTCGATATGCTCAAAGTCATTAGGTCATTGGGACAATTCTAAGAATTAAAACAGGTGCTAGTTATATTACCGCATCTTACAACTGTCTTTGAATGATACTTTTCTACTGAACTTGACCCTTCCTACTGGAGAGGGTAAGTAGTTAGGCTGCCACTTAAAGTTAGATAATGCTATTTCAAATGGAATCATTCATAGCCAACAAGCTTTTCCTCCCGATTCCAGCCTCTTGTTGAGAGCAAGGATTTTGTCTTCAGGAAAACATGGAGAGTGTCTTCATTTAATAATGACCTTGCTATCTGCCAATCAAAGAACTAGTGATAAAGTCCCGGTCTATACTGCAGCCTCTAATACTATTGTTCAGTAGAAGGCCACATCTTGCTTATATTTAATCAGAATTGTCTGGCTTTTTTAATGTAGATCTTTCATTTTTGCGTGCCCTGGAATTTACATATGTGAATGTTTATGGCACTAATGTGCTGGTTGCTGCTGCTCATGAAGCCAATGTGGAGAAGTTTGTTTATGTCAGTACAGATGAAGTATATGGAGGTAGCACCGATGAGGTGAGTTTGAAAGAGCACAAGGGTTTTTCTAGCTTTACTTGCTTCTAATAGTGAAAACAAAGAGTCTAACTTTCCTTGGCTTCTAAATATATGACTTGAGCTATTTCTGACAGTGCTGGAACTTGTAAAAAAAAAAAAAAAATACTGGTTGTTTCTAGAAAGCTAAGTATGAAAATTGTCCTGAATTTTTTTTTTGTAGAATGCTTTATGTTGAATGTGTATTGCCTACAGCAGTGAAACTGGGGTCATTAATGACATGTGAATACCCCTCAGAGATAATATCAAAGGAATGTATTATACAAATTTTACCTTGGAGTATTAATGAGATTTCAGTAATGCACACAGTATGTTGTTTGGTGGTTGTTGTTGTAGGGGGGTGGGGTTTTTTTTCTTACTTTTTTCCTTCTCTGCCTTGACTATGAACTGGCAGGGAGCTGTTTTTATACTTTAGCTAAAATACTGACACAACTGTAGGTACTGACAGTTTGAACAGGAACTAGTTCCTGTATTCTCGGATGAAATATGTGGAAGTTTCTCATTGTTCTATGGAAATCTCTTTGATTCTTGCTGATATATGCTTGACCTTAATTCAGGAGATGTAATCTAGCTCATTCAAAAGACAAATTATGTGTGCCCGTCTTTCTAAAGACATAAATATGGCCAAGGAGTCTTGTGCCACAATCCATGAAAATACTAAGGTATTTCAGAAAAGTCACGTGCGCTTTCTTATTGTTGCAATATCTTTATCAGTTCCTTCAATACAACTTTAATCTGTAGACTTCTGTGATGCCCAAGGATGTGATTTGGCTGATAGAACTTCAAGGGAACTTTTTCTGCCTCTGGACCTTGAAAAGAGCACTTAATCTGGTTTTCATTCTCTTTGTGAATCATAGTAGAAGTTCTTGAAGAGAGTGGTGGGATTTTTTTGGGAGGAGAAAGGTCAAAAAGTAAACCAGAGTCAATTAATTTCAGAGGTAAAGGTCAAGCAAGAACAGTGAGTCTTTTAACCACATGTTAAGGTGATTGAGTTGCACCTCAGCCAGTGTAGAATCCTTCCTTTCTTTGGTTCATTATTGCTTTTTTTTTTTATTCTTCTTTCAAGCAAGAAGTAGATAGAAGTGGCAGGATAGCTGTGAAACTATCTGTCCTGTAACAGGTCAGAATTGTTGAAGCCTTGCTTTGGGGGGCTTTGGGTTGAGATTCAACTTTTCTTATAGAAATGACGTTTATAGAAAAGGGAGAATGGACCCCTTTTATTTAGGACTGAGAAGTCAATTTGCTAGCTGTGGTGCCATGGCACTCTGAGGCAATATGAGCATGAAAAGGATTGAACATTCCTGTGGCAACAGGGATTATTTCACAAAGTAAATATCTGTGGACTTGCTACTGTGAGGTACTCTGCTAGAAGTTTAAAAATATTACTGTTGTTATTCTGGCCTTGTCCTGTGTTTGATAAATAGATTCTCTTTTGTTACTGGTCTTATGCTGTGAGTGGAAAGGTGATCACCGCAGACCGGTGTGCTTGAATATTTAGGGTGTTTTATTTTGGTTGCAACTGCAGCTTTTGTAACTTTTACTTCTGCCCAGATAAGCCTTAATTGAGTTATACAAATTTTTCTTTACATTTTAGGAGTTTGATGAATCCTCACCGAAACGTCCAACAAATCCGTATGCCTTTTCTAAAGCAGCTGCAGAGTGTTCTGTTCAATCTTACTGGGAAAGGTACCAAGTAAGTTGATGCAAGCTTCAAAGACTCTGAAACCCAAATGTCTGTGATACGTATGTAAAAGTGTAAAAAGAAAAATCAGTCCACACAGTGCCACCTCTTTCCTCACTGCTAGTCTTGTGGTCTGGATGTGTCAGAGGACATCCACCTCTTATTGGTGGAGATACACGGCAAGACAGTGGGGAGAGGTCAAATGTTTTTAAATTTTTGGGATTCTGAACTGTAGTGTCTAAAAATGTTCTTTGATAAAATGGTCAAAGAGAATGTTAGCAATTTAAAGTGTTAAGCTTGAAGGAAGCCCATTTATACAGAAGTAGAATATATAAAGTTCAAACTGTATTAAGACTAAGCTTATAGTGAAAGCAAAAAAAAAAAAAACCCAAAACCCTGCAAAAGCTATTACTCAGATTTGTTTAAGCAAAAATATTCAAAATTTTAAATACTTTAGTCTTTTGGTCTTAACACGTCCTGCTGCACTGTTGTTTTTGACATAAAGCTGACCTGAATAAGATGTTAATGACTGTGAAACATTTTCATGGAATAAGTAGTAGTAACCCAGTCAGTCTTCAGTGAAACGATACATGTATGTAATGTCTAATGGTGGTTCTGTGGCAAGACTGAGAGATGCAAACACTTCTTGCTTGTGGTGCTTCTAACAGTCTGAGAAGGCTGGAGGCCCTTGCCTGTTTGATAGAAGTGTTACCGAAAATTCGGAAGAAAAAGTTAACAGCAGTGTAGCATTAAGAAGCAGGCATTTTCTTACTAGTGCTGGGTGTGAGGGGTGTATCTTCCCTAAATCATGCACCCCGTATGCTGCCCCAGCCAAAGCTTATATCACTTGATTACATGCATATTCATTATTTTCCCCCAAATAATCATACATATTCTAAAACTAATTATTAATTTTGCATAGCTGTTACGCATGCGGCTTGAGTATCAGTTTCCAAACAGCTTAGCTCACACTTTCTCTTCTGTTTTGTCGTCTTCTGTACCGTAGACTTGTAGTTTAGATTTTTTTCTCATTCCTTTCCCAGAACGCCAAGGTTTTTATATCTCTATTGTAAAGACTAGTATTTACAAGGTAACATAACAGAAGTATGGCTAGCTTAATTCATAAATGTTTGTAAGGGCTTGTAGATGTTTGAATAAGCACTGTGGGTGTGTCAGTTCATTATTTATTGATCAGCAAGAAGCCTACAGGTTTTTACTGCTATATATTTTCTTATGTAATCATATGCATGTTTCATTCTCTTAAGTTCCCAGTTGTTATCACACGGAGCAGTAATGTTTATGGACCACACCAGTACCCAGAAAAAGTAAGTTAAACCTGTGCTTTACTCTGAGCTTCAGTATACCATAATTTAAGTTTGTAGTGATGTTACTTTTTACTCATAAGAACGGACTGATTTTTGAACTGTCTTGCAAGTATATTTGTCCACACTTACCTGTGATTATATATTTTGATCTCACACTAACATGTACCATCAACACCATGAGCACGTATTTTTTGGTTGTCAGTAAAGCATCAGTTAGAGATTTCTAGTTATTTACATGGATTTTACTACACTGGGTTTGTTCTGTAATTTTTCTATTTTTCAAAGCATATCTAACTGCCCTATGTCTGGCAGAGTTCCCCTACAAATTACATTAGCTCACATGTCATGTGCTGTAATTAATTAGGAATGTTCAGTAACTAAGGTAAACATTTAAACAAAAGTAAATTGTGAGAGAGCAGAATATTTGGTATAGAGAGGTGTTACAGCCTATATAGGAGTAGGTAAGATGAAGCTATAGCAATTACCTACAAGATGATAAGTAGCGCAGAGTGTCTTTTCTACGCGTGTGTCTATATAAACCTTGTAGGGTAACCCTTTAAAGAGGTTATTGGTGAGAGAGAGTTGCCTTTGTGGGCAGTAACAAGATCTGCCGTGCTGGTGAATGGAAATACACTGACGGAATGACAGCGATACACATACATACTCTTTGTCAGAGCTTTTGCAAAATGTAGCTATATTTTGCACTTCCAGTGGAGTATTTCTTAATTTGAATTGCTTTTTATATGTTGGGTTTTTTTTTGCAAATAGATTTATTTTTC
>NW_010390309.1:5369-9355 GCF_000710305.1 Buceros rhinoceros silvestris | reverse complement strand
CCCTACATTATTGCAGGTTGATAAGCAATGATTCTTAAAATCTGTCTTTCGCTGATCTGTGGGAAATGTCTGGCTACAGGTTGCATGATGTTGGGAGTATGTTTAGGGGATGTATCACTATTTACTTGCTTTCAGCTTACATGGATTTTTTCCTCAAGTATCCACTTCTGGTTACTGCTAAGAACACCGTACTAGGCTAGGTGGATCTTTCGTTTTACCTGGTATGTCTGCTCCTATGTTTAGAGCAGTGAAGGAACTGGAATAGCTTTTTAATGGCATCAGTTTAAAAACTTTAATAGTGGGGCCAGCTGCTTTGAATTTTCTGGGACATTTAGAATGGATCTAAGCTTGTAGCTGAACGTAGGGTTGTGAATATGCTGCAAGCTAGTGACTTTCACTGATCAGTGTTTACTTACCTTCAAATTCTCTGTAGGTTCTTTCCAAATTTAACTATTTTAATGATTCTTACTTTGAGTATAAATATACTGCAACTTGCTGGATGTTTGAAATGTATTCTAAACTGTTTGCAGTAGTTAACCCTAGTAGGACTCTACCACGCTTCTGTGTGTGAAAAGTTTTCTTTTGCAAAAATCTTACATTTATAACTACCGATTAGTAATGGTTGAACAGAAAAATAAACTAAACGACCTGGTAGAGGTATATACTTTTAAAAAAACCCTCAAAATTGTTGCAGTTTCTAGGCTTACTGCATTCTTTGATTAGACTTAAGAAAACTTTAAAAGTATTTAAGGGTCTAATACTTAATGATACTTACTGGTGAGACCCTATGTTCTTGGCAGAATAACAGCTTCTAAAATAGTGGAGTAATGTTGTTTTTGTTCAATTCCTTAGGTTATTCCAAAGTTTATATCTTTGTTGCAACAGAACCGAAAATGGTATGTAATTTGCTTTTTTGTTTGGGATATTTGTATTATAAATTTGTAAAGAGTTATGAATATGTGGTGTACTTTGTAAAAAGATCATTTTGTAACTAAGTTATTAATTGCTTATTTTAATTTCTTTAAAGATTTCTTTAAAGGATTGTTTGCATGTCAGCTGTTTAAGGTAGCTTTGGATAACGGCTAACAGCAAAACTGCTTAAAAGAGTCGAGTAAATGAAATGCTTCTATTTAAGTATTAACAAAAATTTCTTGCCTTTCCCTGGTTTTAAGCTGTATACATGGCTCTGGACTTCAAAGGAGGAATTTCCTTTATGCAACTGATGTGGTAGAAGCATTCCTTACTGTCCTGAAGGAGGGAAAGCCAGGTGAAATTTATAACATTGGAACCAACTTTGAGATGTCCATTGCCCAGCTTGCTAAGGAGTTAATCCATTTAGTGAGTAAACAGTTATGCTTTTCTTTTACAGGCATTGCATGTGCGAGCAATTCTATTATAAACCTTTTGTAGCTCTGAGAGAGCTTAGGCTTGCGGTGATAATTAGAAGATTGATATTAGTGATGTTAGAAGATAGTTGTAGTGGAAGGATGTGCAAACCTTTCTATGGCAGCTGTGCTGTGTAAGTCTGCAGTACAGGCTATGGTGCGTTGCACTGCTGCATTGGTTATCCTGACTGGGGCATAACTGACATCATGATGAAATACCTTTTGGTAGGGTTTTTTTCATGCTGGCTGCTTCAGTTTTGGTCTGAGAATGTGGCTCTGTTAAAATCTAAGAATTTGCCTATGAATGGTTCTTCAGAGCTCACATGAAAGAGGTGTTGGAATTGCTGTAGATAGTTCTGATAGTCTCAGAAGTTTTAAAACTCTGACAAAGGAGTTTCAGGCACAGGTCCTCTTCTGTCTGTGTGTGGTGTTTCTTGTGGTTTTTTTTCCAATGGACTTAATATTGTTTAAAAAAAAATCTTTTTAAAATGTATGTTAAGATAGTGCAAGATGTGTGGAGATGATTTTTGTTTTTCTTCCTGACAGATAAAGAAGACCAGTTCGGAATCTGAAATGGAGCACTGGATGGATTATGTCAAAGACAGGTAAAGAAAGTAACAAAGCGTATGCAGGATACCTTTATCCTGAAGGTTTGTGGGACTTTTGCCAAATAGTTTTTTGTGGAAGTCTTTCTGCTCTGCACAAGGGAACAGTTTGGAGGGAGTAAGAGCTGTTTTGCTTGGTTTTTTTTTTTTGCTAGTGGATTTGACATCTGTGATCTATACGGAAAACTGCATAGAAAAAACAGGATTTCCATTTATTATTTAGGTCTCCAGTTTGGAGTATATGACTCAAAGGGGAATATGTAGTGTTAATCTGTCTGTCTTCTAAATTTCTTCAGACTTCTACTGAAGTCTGCTCTGTGAAAAGGACAGGTTTTACACAGTAGCTAAAACTTGAAGGTAGTTTAGATAGTTTATTCAGTACTTGGCATTCAACATCACTTAGTGAGATGAATCCCATTGTTCCTCATTTAGGTTTAGTATTTTGACTAGGTCAGACTTAGATGTGCTTTATAGGTAGGACCCACTCTCCACAGGCAGGAATACGCACCTCTGGAGTGTAGTTCATTTTAGATTCCGATCTGAAGCTGAAATGGCTGCCTCAGAAGTAGATGTGAAACTCTGAGGTGCCAGAGTTAGGTCAAAAATGAATAGCTTTTATAAATATGCTTTTGCTGTGTGTTTCTGTCCTTGATTTCAAGCTTGGTTTGGCTCTGTTCTTTTATCTCCGTCTCTTTCCTCCAGCAACAATGAGTTTCTGCATACTTTAGATATCGCTCTCTCCAGAGTGATTAGAAATGACGTCTCTGCTCATAGCAGTTTAGTATTATGGCCTTTAGAATTCTCACTTTCTGTTCACATTGGGATTGTTGTTATGGCAACTGAAGTGTCTTTAAATGTACTAATTTTTGTTTTTAAAAGGAAGTGTTCTTCTGAGCATATCACAGGATTTTGAACAAGTTGCCTTTGGCTCACGTGATGTGAGTGTCAGTTAGGTCTCAGTGTAACTGAAATGTTTCTTCATGTGTGTTGGGCCCTGTCCATCTAATGTTTAAATATAAATGGGCTTGGGAAAACTAACCACATAGAAATACATGTTTCAAAGGATGTTGAGGTCTTAGGAAAGATTCTTAAGATACCCAATTAGTGATTATTTAATTATGTAATGAGCGACTTCAAGGTAATGGGGGGTTACTTGGCATGGAAGAATTAGTTCTGCTTCTACTTGAGATATTAGTATGTTTTAGTAAACGATAGGTAGCTGGTTTCTGTCTGTACGTGTAGCTTAACTATTCAGTATGCTAGTGCTTGTAATGCTGGAATGCTAGACTAGACTCCCTACCTGCCAGGTTGTGGAAGTAAAAACTTGCGCCATTCTTAAATGCGAGGAGTCTCTTTCTGTGTTGCAGCCTGGGATTCTACATATTCAGTATTACTAAGTTTGTGTAGCTAATGAGGCACTGTAATGACAATGTTTTGGAAGTGTGTGTATTTCAAATCTGAAGTATGTGAAAATCTGTGGGCTTTTAAGATGAAAAATGTGAGTGCTGATACTAGAAAACACTGGCTTGCATGGTGACTGTCTAAAGAGTTGCAGGTGCACTGATTTGCATGATTGCACTGGCAGTGGTTTGATTTTTGCATTTATTTTTGTACCAGTAAGATACTAATTCATATTCTAGTCAATCCCGAGTAGTTGACTGTGCAAACTGTATTGTGTTGTTGTAGCTGCACTCAGCTGCCACTTTTTTTGAAGGCAATATCATCTGTTCATGTTGATGGGAATTCTCAGAATGGAAGCATACCTAATGTTGGTTTGGAGACAATGTGAGTTACTGCATCTCTAATGAAAAAGTCTAATTAAATTGTTTTCCATGTGTATTTTGTACTTTATTAGACCTACCAATGATGTGAGATACCCAATGAATTCAGAAAAAATGCACAGCTTAGGATGGAGACCTAAAGTGCCTTGGAAAGAAGGAATAAAGAAAACAAGTAGGACTGATGGCTTTTATACTAACTGATTTAAAAGTGATCG
>NW_010390309.1:0-5256 GCF_000710305.1 Buceros rhinoceros silvestris | reverse complement strand
GAAAGAGAAAGAGGGAGACTGGGTATATAGCTTAGTTAATGAGAAGCTAAAGAGAATGAATTTAACACTTTAGTTTTACACAACCGTCAGCTTTTTAATGAGTAAATTTACCTGATTTTAAAAAAAAAAAAGGTTAATCACAATAAAGGAGCATCAGATGCTAGAATTAATTACTTTTTAATGCTATAATAAGTCCTTTATAAAGAATTTATAACATCTGAAGACTTTTTAATGTTATGGGTTAAAATTTTACTTAATGAACTATGAGCATGTTGTTAGTCTTATCTGTGGAATGTTTGAATTTCCCTGTTATCTCTGGTCAAGTTGACTCATCAACGTTCTCTTCGTATTAGTTGAGTGGTACAAAGAAAACTTTCACAACTGGAAAAACTCGGAGAAAGCATTGGAGCCCTTTCCTGTGACAGAGCCATTTGCACAGCTCAGTGGTCCATAGGGTGGCAGAGAACCTGAAGAAGTTCATTCTACCTCATACAGTCTTTTCTTCGAAGCCTGCAATTGATCACGATGGATATGGAACTACAGCATGGTGCAACTTTGGAAGGGTTTCAGCTCTGCATAAGTTGAACCTGTTAATTTCAGCTTTTGGTGCAATACTTTGTTCTTACTAGGTATTGATTTTTAAAGAACTGTACAGGGTGAAGAATATTTATGATGCTATAAATGACTGTAACTGAAGTCAAATCTGCCTTATTAATTAAGAATAACTGCGATTTCAGCTTTTGGGACTTGCAATGAAACTTGTTTTAGTTCTGGAACTGTTCATTTGTATTAGTTTTTACAGTGTAATATATTTTTCTTAGTTTAAAGAGTTGTGTTTTATTTTTAATCAAGGGCAAAAATGCTATATTTTTCTGGAAAGTATTGATCAGTTGATAAAGCTAGATATAGCACGCATATCGCTCAGCCTGTTTCTCTGTTGGTGCAGTATTACCTTCTGTAGATAAGTAAATTATTACCTACTCTGTAACTTTAAATCCCCTTTTTTAAGTGGGGTGATGGGGAAAAAGGTGTCAAGAAGTAGAGGTGTTCTTGTCAAGATTTCCAGAAGCATTTTCTTAAACCTTGCTGTTTTAGATGTCATCTTTTTACTGTGTTAATCTCTTCCATGTTAATTTCCTTTTCTTAACTGTAATTGTAACGAACTCAAAATACTGTAATGCAGCTAACATTCCAGTGATGTTATTTCCTGTGATGTGAAGGCTATTTATCGAGAAAAATTTTAAACACTTCTTTTCCTGTGAATAGTGGGTTGGCAGACCCTATTCAATGCAGTGTTTCACTTTTTTTTCGTGACAAACATTTTAAAGATGAGACAATATTTGAGTTTTAATGTAAAGTTTGGGAGGAACCTTCAATTTCAGAAATAAGTCAACCTGTTTCAAAGTGGATTTAGTAATTAAAGTTACAATGTAACAGGTTTCTCTTTATTAAGTAAACATGCTGAAAAAGTAGATGGTGAGGGGGTTTTTTATATTTCTTAGTTCTTTTATCCTAAAAAAAAATTATCTTCACTTTTTTGGTGTTGAGGTGGCAGACATAGAAGGGAAAACCTTTCTTAATTTTTCACTTTAGCTTCCGTACTTGGCACAGTCCCAGACCCTTTTGTTGCCTCTGGGTAATGCAGAAGCGTAGGACTGGGATGGTATGGTGTACTGAGAAATTGCTGTGACTTCTGAAGTCTCTCAGAAATTGGGAGTTAACTCTTAAATCCCCAGTGTGTGCAGAAGTCCTTTCCTCATCGCCCTGCGTGCAGGAAAAACAGAGCTTGAGGTGTTTGCCTTCGGTTTGCTGCTGCTGCTAGAGTTTTGGTAGTAACCATAAAACTTCATAGTACTGACATGGGCAGCCTGCAGGTAGTGCTGCCTTTGAACTCACAGTGCTCCCAACTTCATCACCCCTCTCGTGTTGCATGGTGCTGTGGATAAAATGCCACCCTTGGTTGGTAGGAGTAACCTTAAAAGAAAGCTAAACGGTGTCTAGGCCTACAGTAGCACCAAGTACGTGTTCCAAAATCTAGGAATGTGTTATTGAAGGTGAGTTTTCTGTAACAAGATGGGATAATAATAGAATTGCTTTGCACTTGTATTTTTTTGGGTTGGTCATCAAAACCTACATTTGGGAAGGACAGAAGTTACAGGACTTAATATGTACCACTTATTAGAATACTTGGCTAACCAGGTACTTAGGTTAAGCTCACCAGGTACTAGGTTAGGCTTTTACCAATGAATCAGTTAAATTTCATTGTGAAACACACATTGCTGGTAACATTTGAATATTTTCCTAATTCTTGTGATTTCTTGAAATACAGCTTCCTTACAATATCTTACGGTTCGGTATTTTACAAAAGTCAATACCAGAAACAGCCTGTAAATACTGCAAAGATCTGTTTTATCTGTTTGTGCTGACCGTGGCAGCTACTCTGAGTGAGCTGCATCAAATTCTGTATCTTCCACATCTGCTTAGGCTAGAATACTGGTTATGTGATGTGCCTTTTATTTTGGGAATAGAGATTATAGATTATTGTTATTTCTTGCAAGTAGGTACCGTGTCTTTGGAACATTAAAAATAGACTGACTTGTGACCATGTTATCAGAGATTGCAGTAGTGTGCGATTGGTTTATTGAACAGAACTTTTGAAAGTGGGGTTTTTTTTAATGTTTAGATACTAAAGATGCAAGCTCTGACATTTATGTGACTATCCAGACAAGTGGTATTACTGGGAAAGGATTTTTCAAAAAGTTATGCTAATTTTTAGTGGTAGATGTTTGAGTTTGTTTAACTGTTTTTTAAGATTTAATCCTAAGTGTTTGAGATTATTGGCTTGGTGTTTGAACTTTTTATATATGAATGAGAGTATACTTTTTTAAAAAAACCACACTTAATTTTTTTTTAAAAAAACCTAGGAGGCTTTTGCTTTGAGCTACTTTTCTGGAGAT
The DNA here is from genome assembly GCF_000710305.1 of Buceros rhinoceros silvestris. Taxonomy (NCBI): domain Eukaryota; kingdom Metazoa; phylum Chordata; class Aves; order Bucerotiformes; family Bucerotidae; genus Buceros; species Buceros rhinoceros. The sequence continues at coordinate 2,299 of NW_010390309.1, read as the reverse complement.
CATGTTGCCTTAGTAGGTGAGTGCTCTGGTAAAGACTTTCACAGAGAAAATTCTTTTTACTGTTGAAGAGAACAGCTTATTTTGCCATTGATCTTCTGGCTTCTGTAGGAGGAAAAGGACAAAGGATCAACTAGTGAACTGTTAACATGAAGTGTAACGCTTTTTGGTTTTATTTCTTACTGTTTTCACTTGGAAGATAGGAAGAAACATCTCCGCAGAAGGCAAAGGTAGTGATGTTAAAAATACTGTGAATGAAGCAATCTTTCAGTCCACTTTTCTCAAGGTTTGTGTTGCAAAACAAAGTGAGGTTACTCTAGTAAGAAAATTAATGCAGTAAATGTGTATGTCACTTAAATTGCTAAAACTTCCTAAAGAGAAAAGGCTGGCTTTTGGTGAAGGATTTCTCTCCAGGTTCAATCATGGATGAGAGGCTTCCACTTGGGAAATTATTTGGGGACAGCATCAGTTCTGCATCTCTTTGGGGTTACTGTAGTGGATTGGATCAGACGTTCAGGAAGGAGCTCCTGAAATCCACTGTGCATTGGGGTACGTTGCTGCCCCATTATCCTGGTGTCCTGTGGCTGCCATTCAGCACATGCTTTGCAAGCAGCAAGTGAAAGAATTTGGAAGGCAGTGAAGTGTGCAGCTGAGGCAGGGCCAGCTGCAGTCCACCTGCCCTGCCAGACATGGCCAGTGGCACCAGGGGATATGCGTGCGTGCGTGCGTGTGTGTGTGTGTAGTAAAAAAAAAAAAAAAAAAAAATATATATAATTTCTATGCCTGTTGTCTTTAAGGGTCTCAACCAGCTGTGTTTGAGACTGGCTTACATTGTCATGACAGTCTAGAAAATAGCTTTTGTTTGCCCACCCTGTCCTTTATTAGATACAGGAGAAAGTTGGGGGTGGGGTGGTGGAATTTGGGATGGGTTTTTTTTTCCAATTCCAATTTTTTTTTCCAGTTGTGCAAAATAGCACAAATTGTTTCACATTAGAAGAAAGTTTTGAATAGCTTTGGCTAGACTCAGAATGCTCCATTTTGCTAAAACTGTTCTTACGCTCTTTAAACATCATATAATGCTAATATGTTTCTACTTCTCCGTAAGAGAAACTTTCACATGAAATACCAAATTTTGTTGGGGGAGAAAAAGTGGCTGGTTTTTTAAATACACCATACCTGAGCCTGAATTGTCTTCTATTTTGTTTCTGTTTCATTTTATTTTGCATTACCTTTAGTTTTCATTTCCATTGCCATTTCCATTTCACTTGGCAAAACAAAGATTTCTCAAATTAATAAAAATGAGAATAAACTGTTGGTCTGTAGTAGCTGTAATTTTTTTGTGGTATGAAAGCTCTTAAGTCAATGTTTTGACCCGTATGCACATCATAACACATTTCATTTGGAGTTTATCTCTGCACAGAGATCACGGGATTGCGTTGGCTGCATGAGCAGGAGGCATGCTTATTAAGTGATTACATTCATCATTTCTCAGTAAAACAATCATTGCCAGCGGCAATGGAAAATCATGAGAATATGAGGTTTTTGTATCAGTGGGGTGTTAGTGCAGCTCTTTAGTACAATGGTGTGGTGTTTGGGATTTTTTAAAACTTCTCTGTAATGGAAATAAAGGATTTTTTTGTTTTCAGTCACTGAACTATGGGCCTGGTCCTCAGCATTCTGACTTCTCAAAACATGCCTTTGACTTCTGAAAATATGGCAACTGCAGAAGAACACTGGTTGCTCACAAAAGACTTTCAACCAGTGGGACAACTTGAGGGAAAAAAAATACTCTGGAAATAAAAGGAAATACACGTGTGTGTGTGTGTCACCAACTATTCGCAGGGCTCCTCCACACTTGGAAAAAAAAGGAGCAATTTGTTAAACTTTACTGTAAAAGAGAGAGAACTAATGGGACAGACAGCAGTGGACAATCCCGCAAAGCAGCATGCAGGGAGCATGACTAGGGGCTGCCTTCACAGGTAGTTTTTTCTAGAGCTGTGGGATGTGCAAAGACAGCCTTGAGATATGAGTGTCCAGCAGCAGTGCCACATGTGCTAACGTGCACCCACCTTCCACCTCTCGCCGCAGGGGTGGGGTAAGAGTTGTCTGTTGAAATAGATGCCTAACCTATAACGTGAGAATAAACTTTTTCCCTTATAGCTGTGCTTCATCAGCGTTTGTGTTTTAGGCATAGACATAGAGCTTTCCCTGTGGAGTGTGCTTCTCTGAGCAAGACCTTGGAAAAATGAGAATGGAGGTGCTCTTTCTGTTCAGGTCTGTTAGAGGTATGTCAGCTCTACAG
>NW_010390308.1:0-14699 GCF_000710305.1 Buceros rhinoceros silvestris | reverse complement strand
CGGGGGCTGCGCTCCCACGCAGCCTTTGTGGTAAATTTCTGCTCTTTCCTTTATTATGCACCCAAAGGTCTTGTGTTTCCTGCCACCATCACCGCCACACAGCCCGGAGCCTTTAACAGTAGATATAATATCACTTCCCTCTTTCACAGAGTAGTACGTTAGTACTCCGTATTTGCGGAGAACCTCAGCCCAAGGTTATGAGTGGGAAACTGAGGCAGAGCTTAAACACGTTCCCGATTCCACTGTTAGAAACATATGGCTGAATAGAATGTGGTGCGCGAGTTATAGGTGTAAATTAATATTTCTGCCCCCTATACCACAGATGTCCAACCACTAAGGTAAACAGTACAGAGAGATGTGAGGATGGAGGTGGGAAAGGAAGGAAGCAGGTGTTGAAAAACCCAAGAGCCGTTTTTCTCTAGACCGTTCTTAGCTTGATAACCTTGGCTGGCTACACAAAATCAATGGTACCTTTGTGGAAAACAGTGTTAAGTAACTCCTTCATGAAGCCATCTTCAAGGCTGTCCTTTATTCCCAGAGATCCAATTCAAAGTTGGAAATGGGATTTTTCAAAAGAAAAAATATATTGTAATAAGGCAGTAAATGGTCAATAGGGAAATTAAGGAGTCAGCAGGTTGCTAATTAGTATATCTCTGTATCAAAGGTTTGCAGCATGTTTAATTGCATTTATATATATACATCGTGATATAAGTCGGGGGGCGGGAATGTAGGACAATGGACATAATGAGTGCTAGGAGTTGTATTAAAGGAAGTTACGTAAACTGAGAGGTCTTACGTAGGAGGGAGAAGGAAACTGTATCATATTCCAGGCAGCATTTTAAGCCTCCTGGCACTGGAGCTTCACACAGAGAATGAGATTTCTTCTCAGACACCCATTTGCCTCTTTTGGCTCATATGTTGTGGTTTAACCCCAGCCGGTAACTAGGCACCGTGCAGCCGCCTGCTCACTCCACCCCACAGCAGGACAGGGGAGAGAATTGGAAAAGTAAAATTGAGAAAATCCGTGGGCTGAGATAAAGACAGTGTAACAGGTAAAGCAAAAGCCACACACACGCAAAGCAAATCGAGGTATTCATTCGGTGCTGCCCATCGGCAGGTGGGTGTTCGGTCATCTCCAGGAAAGCTGGGCTCCATCACACGCTTGGGAAGACAAACATCATCACTCCGAACAGCCCCCCATTCCTTCATCTTCCCTTCTAGTTTTATTGCAGACCGTGACATCATGTGGTCTGGGATACCCCTTTGGGCTGTTGGGGTCAGCTGTCTCGCCTGTGTCCCCTCCCAGCTCCTTGTGCACCCCCCGCCTGCTCGCTGGTGGGGTGAGGAGCAGAAAGGCGTGTAAGGAAAGTGTGTAAGCACTACTCAGCAGTAACAAAAACACCCCTGTGTTTTCAATACGGTTTCCAGCACAGATCCAAAACACAGCCCCATAGCAGCTACTGAGAAGAAAATTAACCCTAATCGCAGCCCGAACCAGCACACCCGTACCACACAGGGGGGAAATCGGTCAAAAAGACAACAAAATGTGCATTGATAGGAGTGGATCACGTTAACCACAGGGTTGCATAAAAGCTGCAGCAGGTTCAGTCAAATGGTGGATATTTGCAGCCTGTAACTCAGGGAAAGGTAGAGTTAACCAGGCTTCTTACAGAAGTTTCAGCAGCCTCTCAATGTAGCCCCCAGGACTGAAAATCCTCAAAAAATACTTGGGCATAAAGATACTCCTCACGAAGGGCCTCAGATCACTCACTGCTGTTATCCAGGGGAAAGCACAAAGGCAGCTTATTCTGGTTGCAGGCAACTGCAGAGAGTCTTCAGTAAACAACTCGGAACAACTCTGAGAAACAAAGACATTATGTCCCTGGTTGAGCTTTTTAATAATGGCCTCAGACAGTAAGATGAGTACAGACAGATAATATTCCTGTAGATTAAATTTCTATATATTACTAGAAGTCTAAAGAGGCCAGTCAGAAAGGCATACAAAAGTAAGGATATTCAAAGGGTAGGTTCTGATGAAGGGAAAAGTATTTTTCTCTGAGGGTTTGGTATAAAAAAACCTCCCAAATAATATAGAATATGCCCTCTAATTGATTTTACATGAATTTTCAGCATGCTGTGTAAGGGACTACGATAGTTACACAGCATTCAGAAATGTAAGTGGATTGCTCACACCCATGCTTAGTATAATTTTCTGCATGTAAAACCTGAGAACACTATATAACAAGTTAATTGTCATCCCAAAGAGATTAAAAAGTGCATTGTAGGAAATTGTTCTTTCCTAACTTGCCATTCAGGATCACGGTGTGGGTGGGGGAGAGGTAAAAATATTATCTGAGTGTGTAAGACTCATATGAGCTAAGTTCAACCAGGAGTTCAGCCAGAACAGCTTCCAGTGACATCAAAGACAGCTAAACCTGTCTGCATCAGGAGAGAGTTCAACCCCTTAACTTGAAACCCCACAGCAAGTCCTCAAGAATAATCTCTGGAATAGGTATGAACAAACAGACTGGGAACTGGGAGCTTTCTTACGGCCCCCTTCAGCATAAAGGAAATATCCCTATTTTCCTTGAGGCTTGGAAAGAGCAATTCCAGAGCCAGATGCTGCCACGGGCGTCAGGGTACAGCACTCATTTACCCAGTTCAGCCCACAGATGCTGTCATCATGCTGTGGAGGCCGGAAAGGTAAAGGGGGTGATGGCTGGGATCCGTCAGAGATCCTGGGTGCTGTCAGAGAATACACTCGAGTATTTGTATTTTTTATATAATTTTCCCAAGTTTCTGCTGCTTGGCATTGTGGGACACGATTGTTAACTAGTTGGGTGTTTGTCTGGTCCATTCTTATATCTGGCTGTAGAAATACTCTTGCACAGAAGCCAGAAAGTTCTCGCCCTAGGAAGGATAACCTGTCTAGTCACTACTTCTCCCTGTGGTTTGGGGAAGTGCGTCATTAGAGAATTTAGCCCCTCTCAAACTCATCAATCTTTTTTCTTAGCAAGTTTTGCCATGTCCAAGAAAGGGTAAGAGCAGGATCTTTCCTCCTGCCCTGGAAATTGTTTTCAGTCACCACACTCATCTTGAGCCCGGTGGTCACTGCTGTCCTGACCATCAAAGGTGGAGACTTGGCTGGAGCATGCCACAGATTCCTGCCCAGCCTGCGCACTCAGCTCTTCTTCCCCACGAAGAGAGGTTTGGGAGCAGATGATAGGCACTGAGCCTCACCCAGACAGGGAAGCAGAGAGGTGCTGGGTGTTCTCTCAGGTCCGGAACTGTTGTCACAAACATGCTGCATCACCTTCACAGCCCTCCCACAGGCACAGCAGTCTCAGGACAGACCATAAACAAAACTTTAATGATCTGCTTGGAAGCAAATCTAGCCGGTACTGGCAATTGTTCCTACTAGCAGTGTCCCAGGTTACCTCAAATATGGAGTTGATTAGCACATCATGAATCATAGTTTTATTGGTTTCAAGAAATAGCTTCAAAAATTGATCTATTTACAGTGAAGAACTGACACCTTGAATAAACACAGCCTGTGTGGGGAGAGCTCTCAGCATGCTCTGTCATCCCATGCCCTTGTTATTTGCAACAATACTACATTAATATTGAGCATTTCCAACGTCTAGAATCCAACTACACCGGACTCCCCAGGAAGTTTGTTCTAATACCTGTTTTTCCAATGCAGTAAACTGACACAAGCAGATGGGCTCACTAGCCTGTGATTACCAGGAACAAAGCCGCAGCAAGTCTAGCATGGCTGTCTCCTTTGTACCAGTCTTGCCCTTCAACAGCAGCTTCTCAGCCCTGGTGTTCTCTTCTCCATTGGTTTCTGGCATTGCTGCTAGGCGGACAATAACCATACTTCATTTTCATTCACTCTGTAATTCCAGTTAATATCTCCCATCAGAGCCTCAGGAACATCACATGGAGATTTCCTCATCAGAATAGGACTTGGTTTTTTATGGCACAGCGCATATCTCTAGGTGCTGGCAGAATTCCTCATTGGTGGAGAATGTATTTAGATAGTGCCGCATCGGAATTTTCCCCAAACTGTCCTTTCAAAGTATATCGTATGTTTATTTAATATCCCATCTGCCAAGCATGACTAATTATTTATACAGAAAACTAGAGGAAGAAAGGGGGCTTACAGAAGAGCGCACACACTGAAATGGGCTTTTTGAAGTGCAGTGAGAACTTAAGAGAATCAAGGCTTGCGTACAAAACCTTTTGCCTGAAGTACCAGTGCCCATATTCTCAGTTCGTATAAATTGCAGTTACAATTCTGAATATTTTTTTCCAGGAGCAGCCTGACACCTTGGGCTTGGAAGTCACTTGAAGCAAGCAGTTCATCTCTGCCTCTGGAAAACCACACTGACTTCCCTGGAGCTTTGGGCAGACGGAGCTTTTCCTACAGAGGAAGCTGAGGCCAATGCCTAGATCCTTCTTCCCAAGCCAAGAGCAATACTTGCCATGCAAGCTTCCTGCAGAGAAGCTGGCTGAAGTTCCAGCACTCGTGATATTCTCTCGAGGTAGTTTGTCACTCTTGGTAAAATGTACTAGTAACCTCATAATTCAGACCAAGATGAGACGAATACTTTTTCAGACTCTTGACAGATTCAAATACATGCAAGGTCTAAAGGAAGAGGGGGCTACACCACCTTCCTGAAAGTTACACAGAGCTTCTGTCAACAAAACCCCCCAAATCTAGCCCAACACTGTTCAGTTTCACAGCCCTTGGCTATGAGAGTCCAGGAAACACTCTAGTGACGTCTTAGCTTTCGTTACATCTGCCCTTATCACGTCAGTAGGAGATTAAAAGCAGCAGGAGGAGCAGCGCCACACACAGGGTCTAAAGAAATATTTCACAGGAGAGTGAATACCACCCAGTAAATACAAACTTTGCAAAACGCACGCTGGCTGCCAGGCTTCTAGCAGCAAGGTGATGGAAATATTTTAACGAAGTCCTGCTTAATGTTCACCTTAGCCCCATATTCTCAGGATAGCTGTGCTATGGAGGAGTCAGACACAGTCTTCCTTTCTTCTGAAATTCAAACCCAATCACAGAGCTACTTGGCAAATACAAAGCTTCTTCGAGCACAAACAGCGTATGTGACTGGAGCCAGCTTGTAAAGCCGAACGTGGGGAAAGGGTGGGAATGATCTTGCCCTTGCACATCGGTTAGTGAGAGGTGAAGGCAGCTTCCCTAGGAAGACACATCCACCATCCAGAAAAACTGGTCTAGTCCAAAGGAAAGAGATTTACTCACAAGCGTGTAAGCTCTGTGGATAAGTCGGCCTGGGCAGAGGTGATACAGAGGATGAAAGAGAAAGTAGAATAAAGAAACCCATGCTTCCCTTCTCTTTGGTGGCAATAATTTGTCAAAGGAGTCTCCAGACTTGCAGACTGCGAGTGTTTATGTGGAATCAATGGCTGTTCTTACGCCTCCCAGCTCCAATGACTTGGAAGCATGCACACATTCATTTTATTTTGTAGCAGTGTCAGAGAATACACGGGCTTGAGCTGTCTGAGGGAAGAAGGAAGGCAATAGCTAATAGGTGGTTGTGCTTCAGTGCCTTGGTAGGATAGGGCAAGGAAAAAAAATAAGAAATAACACCGATGAGAACATCAGTTGGAGGAAGAGCTATAGCAGTAAGGAAAGCACATCTCCTTCCAGAGACACTATGTTATAGAGTTACCAAAATGAAATTTCCTCAGCATTTCAATTTCAGGGAAAATTAGAAATATATTCCCTTCACCCCTCATTCCTCACATAGGAGGTTTTCCCTCGCTTTGAGTTAGTTTGCAGACGTGTTCGTTGGTCTGGACCTGGTATATACCTAGACTAGACAAAGTATTTTCTTTCTTTACGTTGCAGTAATTATCTCAGACAAAATTGATTGAAAATACCCTTTCCTTTTATCTTGTTATGAAATTAATCCAATAACACATATTTTTGGCATCCCAAGAATCTGTTTGCCTCGATAAAATCAGGTTTAATGACTTGGCACCTGGCAGTTCTATGACAAACTGTCTTTGGCTTGGTGTAGGCATTGCGAAGCAAAGCACATCCAGCCAGTCTTCTTTCCAAAGTCAGGAATCTTGTGCTATTTTTGTATCCTGTCCATTCTTGAGGTGTAGGTGCGTTAATTTATGCAGCAGATACTGAACTTCTCAGAAAGCAGCAAGAGAGATTATATACTTATACATTTTAATGAGCTAACAACTTGTTCTAGTTCTGAAAAGAAAATTCTGGCAAAAGCAAGAAGACTTACATAAGTGAAGTCAAGCAGGACGGCCAAGCACAAGGTCCTACACTTCCTGACCAATCTCCTTTTACTTTCATCAATCTTTTTTTTTCTTTAAGCACAAAATAGATGCTGAAGACGGAGTAAACAGCTAAGCCCTTTCCCAATTAAATCACAAATTAAATGAATGAAAGTCACCTACAGTTCTGAGGCTATCATTCTCCAGTTAAATGGAATAGTCAGGGAATAGCTATCTAAAATTCATGTCTGAGCCGACTAAAAAAAGTGAAGCAAGAAAGTCTGTTAGCAACAACCCAAAATACTTTATCCAAACATGGTTGCCACAACGCTTAGTTTCATTTTCTTCTTCAGAGAACATGCCCAGGCTCTTTTGTCACTCTTGTAAAATAATAGCTTCAAAGTAAAAAATTTAAAAGGAGGTGGGCTTTTTGGTTTTTTTGGTTTGGTTTTGGTTTTTGAGGTTAAAAAGTTATTTGAACTGTTATGGGAATGTTTTCTTGATTTGAAAGGTACAATGTGTATCAATATCTGACTTTGTGACTAGGTTTATACCCCTTTCCATTATATTTTTAGCAGCTGTAAGGTTACACACACCCTCAAAGGTGGCTGTTAACCGCCTGACTCTAATGATGACTAAATGGCAAATCTCTAATAGATGGAAAGTTATAGATGGGTTTGGACACAACCACCATCTGAAGAAGAGTGTCATAGTTGCCCTGTGAACGAGGGCCCTGAGACTGTTGTGATACAGTGCGATAAAATTTGATACAGGTTATGATAGTTCAATTTTATCATTCGTGATTTTGCAGACAGCTGTGATAAGTTTTTTTAAGTTTCCATGACTCTTGAAAGTTCCACTACTAAAAATAGAAATTATAGTTATATAATTATCTTGTTTAAAATTAATCAGTCAGCAAAACATGGAGGAGACATAATATCCTGAAATCAGCAGATTAACCATATATGTATGACTTCAGCATAATCAAAACAAACCATCTGGAAATGCCCCTCAGGTGAAATCTGTTCATTTGGACAAATCCACAATGCTTATAAATACTCAGCATTGGGAAGTTCCGATTCATTCTAAACCAAATATAACTCATTAATTAAAAGGGTAGATTTGTAATAAATATTATGCAAATTGACTTTACCCGTGACCTTTTTGAAGTACATGATGTCAGCTGCAGTGTTGTAGGAAAATACATGGAGGGAAGGAGTCCTGGCTCAGCTAACGATGACAAAGTGGTGTTTGTTGTCTTGAATGCATGCAGGGTTGTGTTCCTGATATTTAAACAGTAGGACAGGGACTCTGCCGCTTTCCGCTTACTGCGACTCATTGTTCTGCACACACTGTACTAAAGGCACCAACAGCCTTTGTTCGTAACCCCCACATCACAGGTGCTCTTTGCTCCTCTGACTCCAATGCACCATAAAGCCTTGTTATTCTAGTTTGTAGTTGAGCGGTTTTTTTGTTTATTTACTCTGCTTTCTAAAATTTCATTTTTTAATCCAACGAACTCTGATCACTAAGTCTTAGAATACTTTGGAAACAATAAGAGCGTAAGTGCCAAAAAAGGTGGTGTTTTCCCTAGCTGCCAGGTGAAGAGCATCGGTGCCATATGCGGTTTCTCACAGTAGCTAGTGACAGAGCCTATATCACAGTCCACTACTCTATCCGCCAGATCTAGTCAGACTTTAAAGAAAGAACTAGTCAGTCACTAGATAGAGGTGACTAAGGACCAGCATCCCTTTCCAAACAGCCCAGCAATGTGATATGTCAGCTGGATCATGGACTGAGGACAATTTCCCCCCACTTTTCTTTCGTATTACTTAATTTTACATATACTATTTATTTACATATACTATTTATTTTACATGTGCACTTTCAGACACCCCAGCACACACAGGTGCCTGGTGAGATACTGAATGTTTTGAAAGTAGACAATAACTGCTTACTTCCAGGAGTTCCTCCATGATCTGCCAAATAGTTCTTCATGTATCACAGCTAACACACTCAGAGGGAGTGGGATGTTCATCTAGTTTTCTGAGGATGCTCAGCAAGAGTATGCTGAGTTATTAAGCACGATGATCCTCAATAGTGCCACAAATACCATTAGTTCTGTATAAAAGCAGCACTTCACGCTGGACATCTGCAAGGCCCTAACATGGTCTTTAAGGGAAGTGTTCCTTTGTATGTCAGCCCATACTCATCGCCTTCATTAATTTAACATCATGTGAACTTCGCAGGCTTGTCTGAAGACACACGGGTTGATTACCATGGGTCAGGAATGGGAACGAGAGCTTTTCACCTTAAGGACCTTGTGAATTGAAGCAGCTTGCTGAGGAAAAGCTGTAAGAGTCCTGAGTATTGCGGTTCATTGTGTGGAATTTGTGTTGCTCTTTTGTTCTGCCTCAAAGCTAATCAAATTAAATCCATCTGAAGTCAAATATAAACTGTGCATTGTACAAGCTTAGCAGCTGAATTATACCAGCCAGAGAGAACTTAGCCAGACTAGCTGGGGTCCAGAAATATGTGCAGCTCCTATCGCAGCTGAGATTTAGTCACAATTTTATTTAAACTCTACATTAGTTTATAAGAATTTGGAGAAACAGGGAGAATTTCCTGTACGATTTTAGATTTCCAAGCCTTTACCATGTATATTTAGAAATATACATATGGCAGGCAAGCAAGCAAAACTTCCCTGAAGATTACTTACATCCACCAGCTTATGGCGACACACTCTGATCACCCTCCGTTCTTCACAGCTCATGACAGAGGTACTTACTTGCTGACAGCCCAAAGAGGACTGTATCAGATTAGTTCTGCTATGAGACCACAGGGAAAATGATCAAATGGTTGGAAGGAAAGAGGGTAGCTAAACTCAAAGTGGCCTACCCAGAACGTAAATTTGTTCCTGGGGCAGCCACAGCAGTTGGGACTCAACTCCTAGTCCAGTAAATTTTGCAGAAAGCCACCTTGTCTCACGAGCAATCGTGCTTTTTCCAATTCCACATTAATTAATTAATTCCACATTAATTAATTGCAAGGCTTTGTGAGGCTGGTAAATTTAAGCTAAACTGTAGTGATCCTCCTAGTTAATTATCAGCTGAAAGGAAGTGATGGTCCAAGGTTACCTCTCAACATACCCAAAGCTACCAATACTGGAGAAATAAGACACATCCCCTTGTGCCTCGGTGTCGTATTAATAAGCACTGCAACTCACCTCTACAATTAAAAGGGAAATGGTTTTCTTCTGCATTCTTCTCGTGTTTAGACAAGCTCAGTCTTTCAGAATGTGTTTACTGGTATGATCTGCTGTTCCACCGTGCATTGCGCCACCAATTCCAGACCCCTACAGTACCACTTCTCACTGTACACGTACCATCCAGGTGGTCCACGCTAGAGCAAGGCTATAAAGGCAGCCATTTATCAGGCAACACTAGTTCTGAGAGATCAGAAACCCTGAAGCTGTTGTCAAATTTCTTTGCCACATTACTGTTCTCAAACAAAACCAGACTATTACACCTTGCTAATTTTAGACAATTTAGACAACCTTTTAAGATGTCGTCCCCTCCTCTTTCGTTCTCTACAAGCTTTTCCTCATTATAAACCTTCCAATCTTGCCACGGTGTAAGGGGAATTATGGCAGATCTACAAGATAAAGATCAAAACAACAACAAACCTGCTAATGAGAGAGATGGCCAATTCCAACCTCCACTTCTGGCTCCCAAAGCCAGGAATTTAAAGACTTCCTCCATTTCCCCGAGTGAAGTATGTAAGGTTTGTAGGAACTACAGCATTTTCAGCAGCTAAAAGGAGACGACATGAAAACTGATCATCCAGACTTTACTGTTTGTACATGTTTACATAAGCATCACATTCAAGAATAAGTCTCTCCTGACTTTCCATGTAACAGAGACTACAGAACTTGTTCCCTGACTGAGTTCAGCTCTTTGTGACGGAATATCAGAAAACCCATCTCACCCCTTGGTAAACTCTTCATGTTGCAGAAGTGGGCTCCAGCTCCAAATTGGCTGGGTGAACTGTTTCCATGAGCATTGCTGTCGGCTGCTCTGAAAGTGGAGTATAATATGCTGCAGAGGAAAGCGGTGCGTGATAGGTTTTTGTTTTTATCTTACGTTTGTCACCTCTATTTTTAAAATCAATTAAAGCTGTTGGGACTCATCAAAGAGGCAATAAAGTGACAGACTGTGTAGCAGCAGGAGAAGACTGATGGAATACCTGCCTCTCCTGCTGCTGTGCAATCAACATGGACAGCCTAAAAGAACAGCCACAGGAGTTAGGGAGAACTTTACTAATGCAGTGTGAAAAGAGCTCACAAAGATTTAGATAATGTAAAAAGGACAGCCTGAAGAGAGGAAGGATAGTTTTCTTCATTTTTTGGTTCCAAAATGAGCGGGCAAGCCTCAGTAGGCTCAGTTCTTCTACTTTGCCCTAGACATCTGTACTACTATCTTACTATTTTGACAGATTATTTAAAAAATAATTCTCCTATGATGTTCCTTATCCTTTACAAATCCCCTTTTGAGCCTTCACATCCTTTAGGAGTCTATTTTGAAACCCTGAAGCTGGTCAAATAGCTGCTTAACAAAATAAGCTGTTTTCCCAGTTTGGCATTCTAATGTCAGTGAGGAGCATTTAAGTGTATCCTCTCTTTCAGCTTCTTACGTCTTCTAAACTGGTGTACACAGCACCCCTTAGGCCACTGCTTCAGGATTGTCACTGCTACAGAACAGCACAGATGCATTCCCAGACAACCAGAGTGGTAGAAAAAACTGCAGCACGTTCTGATCACCCCTCACTCCTGCACCTACAGGATTCAGGGAAGGTTGATGGTTTAGGGAGCCATCAGACCCACCAAAGAAAAAGCAAGAGTGCTTTCCAAAATTCAGCACCAATGGGGAAAACTTGTGAATCAACAAGTTTCAAAATTTAAAGCCCAATGAAAAATACAAATAAACCCCACCACTCAAAAAGTTTGCTGCTTTCTTACTAGCCCAAATCCCTGTCGTACCATTTTTACGAATGGCTATACAATGACACGTCAAAGGATTTGCCTTAGTCTTACCAATTCCTCGTATCTATGCTGAGCTGGAGGCTTCATACTATCGGGAACGTACCTGAGCAATGCATGGGTTTACCTAAGTAATACAGCACCTTCACTCTGAGCTGCGTTGAGCAGTCCAGACCTTTGCTATCTTTTCGCTAAAAGATGTACGAAATCCGTTCAAATGTCAATATTTCCACCACAAAGGCAAATTAGTTTGGATCTATAGGAATTTGTGGTCATGGTCTTCCCAATTCAATAACAAAGCTTTCAGGTCAGTTGAACTAGGCAGATAGGCTGAAATCTGAAAGTTGCTACCAAGCATGAAAATATTCAGGAGGCAGGAATTTCTGGAGTAAATACCGAACATACTTAATTGGCAAAGATATACTTGCAACAACAAAGCAATTAAAATAAAAACGATTGCTGGAAGACTTCTGATTGCAAGAGGTCTGCGCTTCACTGACTAGCATTACTAGCCCTACATCTACTGCTCTAACGGCAATTTTCCTTTAGATAGATGAGAGGAGTTTTTCCAGTGCAGAATTAGTTTTTAATAGTTTTTATTAACTGTACTTAATTTTGATGTTAAATGTGCCTTGAAAACAGAGAAGTTGATATTTTCATTATAAACTATCTGAATATTTAACCATTGCCTTTCAAGTCAGAAATGCTTTCTCAAAAGGAATTAGTGACTTTTAAGTTGCCCCTAAGTGTACTTTCTTCTAGCTCCTCGTTAATTTTAGAAGAAAACTGACAGTGAGATTGACACAAGGTTTGTCTAATTTATGTCAAACATGAGTTCTTGCCCTGTACCCTTTGACTATCCCAAACTGATTTTAAAGTACCATTAGATCACAACATCATGCATGTAGTAGCTCAAACAGTGCAATATCACTAACAGTAGAGAACCAAGTTCCTTACAAGAAACTTGACTTTACAAGACAATTCATAATGACGCAGATCATGCCTGGTTCCTCCTGATGCTTTGTCTGCTTCAGGATATCAAGGCACACAGGAGAAGGTATAGTCCCAAGACACACACCTGAACTCTGAAATCTGTGAAGGTTTAATAATTGAACCCACAAAACATCTTATCTCTGGAGCAAAAAAGTCGTCTTCATATTGTCCCACTTTGTCAGATTGTGGCACTCTCCCTGGGGGTGTTATCACAGCAATAGCCATTGGGTGATCAGCAGTGCAGCACGTCGGCATGGGCAGGTGGCAGCAGCCCTTCAGCGTCACCTTTTCCACCCTTGCAGATGTGGCAGCAGGCTGCAGCACGGTTCAGCTGCCAGGACAGCGTACACTAGCACATCTGTCCGATGGAAGGTGAGACTGCTGTGTGGAAGTGCTGTGCTGGGTAGCTCTAGAAAGCTAACTGGATGTTGAGCATCGAAGCTGATGGCTGTGTGTCCAAAGTGCATTTTCAGTGGAAATCAAGCTATAAAAATACAATCCAGCAAGGACAAGAGAGAAGGATAAGTGCAGTGGAACTCATGCTTTTTCATGATCCTGACATATTTTAGAGTAATGGAGCTAAACATGAGATGCTGTTTTAATCTGACAAATGATATGAGATTTCTCTCCCAGAAAGGAATGATTCTAAGCAAGCCTGATACAAGATGTGGTACAAATACTTAGAAGAGAGGATTATAAGTCTGTTTTCTGCTCCTGAAAAACTCTTGAGGATTTTTCTGCTGAATGTTCCCCCTCCTGGATATTCATAAAAAGAGCTAATCAGGTATTCTTCTTGACTCCATGTGTGTCTGTACCTAATTAACCCTGTGCTTTTAACCACTAAGTGCTTAATTTTTCTCTCTAAGTCTTTCTTGAGAGCACTTTAAACCCAGACTGTTGTATTTTATTTTGCCTACATACATGTTTGTGCAGGGTAAAACATACTAACCTTCAGCTGTTTTGGTTTGCCAGTGGTTTTTATTGTCTTTGGGCCGACCACGTTCACCAAACAAACCTTGCCTTTGGCAAGTTGCTCCCAAATACTTTCTTTTATTTCAACAGGAAATACACCTTTTGCCCCAAACCTGATGTTAAGCACTCTAAAAGTCAGGGAACACATTTTTAATTTCAAAAATTAATAATATTGTACATCAATAGCACTTACAAGAAACCATTCAGGTTTTTTGACAGGTCAAAGAAAAACCCGGCAGCTCTTAACTCTGGAGTTCCTCAGTTTGTCTCTGAAGCCTGTGGGAACCCCCTCGTATGTACCAACCCAACGGCTGCCCTGAGTTGCGATTGGAAAACTCGTTAAGTGAGAAAAAGTAAAATTGTTTCTAATGGAATCAAGGTGCGAGGTCCTGCACATTGGTCAGGGCAATCCCAAGCAGAAGTACAGGCTGGGTGGAGAATGGGTGGAGAGCAGGTGGAGAGCAGCCCTGAGAAGGACTTGGGGGTACTGGTTGACAAGCTCACCATGACCCAGCAATGGGTGTTTGTAGCCCAGAAAGCCAACCATATCCTGGGCTGCATCAAAAGAAGAGTGACCAGAGGGTCAAGGAAGGTGATTCTCCCCATTCTGCTCCACTCTGGTGAGATCTCAGCTGGAATGCTGTGTTCACCTCCGGGGCCTCCAACACGATGATAGGGACCTGTTGGAGCAAGTCTGGAGGAAGGCAATGAAGATAATCAGAGAGCTGAAGCATCCTCCTGTGAGGACAGGATGCCACCCAGAGGGACCCTGACAAGCTTGAGGAGTTGAGCCCATGCTAACCTCATGAAGTTCAACAAAGTCAAGCGCAAGGTCCTCCATCTGCATCAGGGGTAATCCCCAGCATCAGTAGAGACTTCTCTGTGGAAGAAGACTTGGGAGTACTGGTGGATGAAATCCTGGTCATGAGCTGACAATCACAGCGTGCGTTTGCAGTCCAGAAAGCCCACTGTATCCCGGACTGCATCAAAAAAAACGTGGATAGCAGGTTGAGGGAGGTGATTCTGCCCCTCTGCTATGGGGTCTCTGCTATGGTGAGACCCCTAGAGTCCTGTGTCCAGCTCAAGTCCTCAGCAGAAGGACACGGACTGCAGAAGCAGGTCCAGAGGAGGGCCACAAAAATGAACAGAGGGATGGAACACCTCTCCTACAGAGAAATGCTGAGTGTTGGGGTTGTTTAGCCTGGAGAAGAGAAGACTCCAGGAAGACCTTAGAGTGGTCTTCCAGTACTTAAAGGGGGCCTACAAAAAAGCTGGAGAAGGACTTTTTACAGGGGCATGTAGTGATAGAACACAGGGTAATGGCTTTAAACTGGAAGAAAGTAAATTTGGATTAGATATTAGGAAGAAGTTCTCGACTCTGAGGGGTGGTGAGGCACTGGAACAAGTTGTCCAG
>NW_010390307.1:6385-12462 GCF_000710305.1 Buceros rhinoceros silvestris | reverse complement strand
AAATCTTAGATTGCTGCCTAATCACAACTGGTCTGTATTTTCTTCTGCAACATCATTGTTATAATGACTGAAAAATCAGCGCAGTGTTTCTTTCATAGAAACTGGGTACAACATTTCATTTGGATTTTTGTCACTGCAGGTGGAATTATTCTCCTTCCTGCACGCAGAAATTCAGTTTTTATTTTCTGAAGGGAAACAGAAGGTGATATAAACCGTTCATTTAAAGGAATGGTATGCATATACTAATATAATCTCTAAGATTTGTGCTTAACATTCCTGTTTGGACAGATGCGTACATATGTCAATGTGAGTGCTTAGTATTTTAGGTACTTGCATAGTTTTTATTTTTTAGGTTTTTTTCCCCAAGTTATCTAATACTTTTTCAAGGAAGACAAGACCTTCTTTAATACTGCAATACCTGCGTTTATTGATAAAGTAACAGGATGGTGAAGGCATAATTGGTGGGTGTCCTCAGAAACCTACATCTTTAGCTGGCTTTACTAGGAAAGCTTGACTTTAAAAATTCAGTATTTTCTTCTAAGAAAAAAAAAAGCCTATGAAGTTGTGAAAGGATCAAAGCAATAACACCTTCATGGACAGATTTTCATCTGTATTCCTGACTCCAGGAGCTAAATTACTTCAGAACCCCAGCTGCAACAGAATATTTCATAAGTGCTAAAAGACTTCTGAGATTTTCCACGAGGCAGGAAAGCTGAGTTTGTTTTTTGTTCCTCCCCCTCTAATCCAAGGAATCTATTATCTCTGTATATATTTTTTATATTCTGGCACCAGATGGATGTTCAGTCTGTATTATAACCCCACGTTCTTTGTACTCTCTCCTTCGTCATTGAGATATAACAGTTATCCACCCTGTACTTCACCTTTCATTATTAGTGAGAGCACGAGGCAGCTAGCTAATACCTTTGGAAAATTTCAGGTTTGTTTTAGCGATTTGTACAAAACAGGCTGTCTCTATGAAACACCCTTTTTCTAGCATTTTTAAAATCACTGAAAAATATTGGGACTGCATTGCACTGATAGAAGAAAATTCCTTCAAAGCCTGTTAGAGATTGCTATAATCAGTCGTGGTAAAGGGGTTGTGCTTATTACTTTTAATTATTTTTTGAAAAAATTATTTACAATACAGGAAGTAAATTATTTGGTGTCTTCATACATTTGTTGTCCTTCGGAAACAAATGTGGAGACAGCTTTTTCTCACAGGTCTGCCATTGGACCTAACTTCTGATCCAATGGAAATCTTGAAAAGACAGTTTCGTTTCCAGGGACTATTTGATAAACTCAGCATTCATGTCAAAATGATTTCAATTCTTTAATTAAGTGTACATGTGACTGTAGGCTTATCTGGGACAATAGACTAAACTGCTAATGTTAGCATTTATTGTACATAGCACACCCTCAGAAATAACTCAGAATTATAACATAGAAACAAAACCAGAGAAGATCTGCAGGGAAATATTTGAATACAATAAAAAATATTCAGTGAAATTCGTTGAGCATATATGTCTTGTTTTGCAAGACTGGATAAACAATAAAAGGATTCTCAAAAAAAAAAAAAAACCCCAAAAAACCAAACCCAAAAATCATCCCACAAACCAAACCCCAAACTGACAGATGTACATGTAAAAGAGAAAGTATTACTAGAATGAATATTCTATGATAAATATGTTCAGAAAATAAATGCAAAATAATTTTTTTTTTCTAATTACGTATTTACAGGTTATAAGAACACACCAATAGAAGGCCTAATGCAATAAGATCTTAATGGCTGCTAGCCAAGAAGCAGGTCCATCTTTATAAAGCTTGAGAATATCACAACTTTATACAAAAGCTTATTTTCTACTTTCAGATTTCACATGCAAAGAGAAGAACTTGCCTTTAATTGTTTTCACAGGAGGAAGTTAGTAGAAATGTAAGCAGAAGTGAAGAGTTGGAAACAAAATGGAAATCTAACTCACCAACCTTTCCTTGGTCTCAGTTTTGGGAATGGGCATACATGTATTCAGTCAACCAAGATTTCACCAATTCAGTACTTCAGAAACCTCTCTCTGCCTGTTTTTAAATGGACAGCACTTGACAATGACAGACAGCGCTTTTATAAAGCTGTAATAAATTTTGTAGTCATATGCTCATTTTGCCTCTTTCGTGATAGGTTTATAACTGATCATATTTAAGTCAATACATGTATTCTTACTTTAGAATTCTAGCTCACAGTGTTCGGGAAGTTCTGTGTGGATGTACCATGCTGTTCATGGTACATCATGGTTCATTTTGTCTAATGAAAATGAGATCCTATATATCCTATGTAATAAGTATTTCCCCTAAATATTCTAAATCAGATATTTTGAATTTCTACCAAAATTCCAAGAGGCACTAGTGAGCCATTCTTTTCTCTCTATGATGAATTTTCCGTGTTACTCTGCTTTTTAATGCTTTGGAATGTTAACATCGGTACAAACCGTGGAGCTCACTGCTACAAGAAATTAATATAATGGTTAATATAATGCTGCCATGAGAAATTAGTATTCATACATTTATATATATTATTCAACATATTCAATGTAATATATTCAAGTGTATTCTTGCTTCAAGGAATTGAATGTGTAGAGAAGGAATATCTTAACTATGGTAATCGTAACTGGAGACAGAAGTCAGGTCTATAAAGTTCCACATTTCTGAGTTTAAACCAGTCCGAGAGTTCAGGCAGGTAATATGGCTTTCTTAGGTTGAAATTCTTGCATCTTATGGTGACTTGCGGAAAATAAACCCCACAGCCCAGAAAGGTTGAAAGGTAAGTTATGTTTAATATGGCGTTGGGTGCATGGGGGATACTTCCTCCAAAGTCATGCACACCCACCAAAAGCAAATTCCTCCTTATATAACCAGAACTGATACATAGTTATGAATAATCAATGCCCATTCCCCACTGTTAAGGGTCGAGGGACCGAGGTAATAACTCCTCAAATTCCTTAACGATTCCTTCTGTCTCGCTAGAGACAGAAGGAGTCTAAAGAGGAAAGAAGAAATTCACACCTCGGTCTGCGTTCAGGAAACTGAAACAAACTTTTAATAAACAATAAATCCACACAACTATCCACTGCTGTACATGTACACAAACCGAGAAAGGGAAAAACCGAAGAAGAGAGGACTTAGATAAGCACAGTTCTGTACAGTCTGTTCGAGGTCAGTGCTCTTGGCAGACACCCAGCAGCGAGGTGGGAGTGAAGACTCAGCAGCTGCTTTCAGGCAGAGAAAGTGGAATCCTCCTCGTGGTGAGACGGTGGGGAGGGGAAGAAACTCCGCGCAGGGAGAAAAGGCAGCAATAGTTCACAGTCCGTAATCTTCAGGTCCTCTGGGGGTGTAGGCCTTCAGCTCTCAGGCCTGGTCGTTCGACAGGTCAGGCCTAGCTGGGCCTAGTTGAGGCTTATCGGGTCTGTTCGGGCCAGGAGGTTCGCAGGAGCTCTCCCTCTGTAACGCAGTCCAGAGTCCAAGAGAAAGACACTCCCCAGCCTGCTGCTTTGAAAGGCTCCCGACATAACGTTGCATTCACCTGACTCTCTTAGCCAATTAAATGCGGAATTATTGTACTACATGGAATAATTCTATTTGTCCATTTCCCAAAACAAGGAAGATTCAGCTCAAACCAGAACACCCGCCCACTCCCCGCTTCCTATGCAAATGAGCTGCACATGCTCAGTATTGTCCTGGGGGTCCAGGCAGGGGTCTCCAGGGACGAAGTAAATAGGCTTCCTCTTGCTGAGCGTGTTCTGTTTCAGCAAGTCCGTCCCTGGAGTGTCCTTGGAGGCTTGTCAATCACTTAGTCCGCCAAAACCTGCATCTCTATCCTTTTTGTATCTGTCCTTCCCATGCTTGTCGTTATCCACTTTCCCGCCTTTAGGTCCGTTTTGTTATTTGTGTCCAGCACACCAGTCACTCCTATCAATCATTTGCCTATCAGAAGGCACGCCCCCATAACAAATTCTCCCGACAGCGCCCCCAAGTGTCCTTTAACATTTCAACGATCCTTGACCTATTTACGGTCCCCGTATCAATGGCATGTTATTTGTTTTCTACTGATAGAGGCAGGAAAACAAACTGGGTGTTTGAATCAGTTCCCGAATGGCAAGTTCAAAATACAAAATAATTGTTCTTCCGTTAAGACCGTGGGAAATTATCTTGAAGTTTAGTGTAGACTTATCTGAGGCAGACAATTTTGACTAAATCAGCCCTTCTAAGTTCTATGTATTTATGGTGAGACCAGTATACAAGATAGCTAACTAGAGTTCGGTCAGGAATTTCTCTGTTGTTCCATGGCCACTGCTTTAACTGCAGTATAGACCTACTCAGGTACCTGGACCCACATTCATAACCAGGGTGATAAAGACTAAGTAGATACTGATAAAGGAAATTTCCCTTAAACCATTTCTACTAAAACAGCTGAAGCAGCAAATTCTCCAATAAAGGAGATACTTGGAACTGAGTACAAACTCGGGTGGCCTATGCTTTGAAACAAAATGTTTAATGCTGTGATTATTGCCATTTTTCTTACACATTCTTCCTATTTTTAATTTGTTTCCTTCTAGTTGGAGTCTGGAATTGCCCTGTTTTTCTGTTCCTCTTGAAGATAAATGATTTTTTTGTTCTTTTTTGAAATTGAATGTCTCTAAACAGTGTAGTAAATAGTTTAAACAGTTCCTTTTCTGTTTTAGCTTACAGGACCCCCCCTTTTTTTTTTTTTTTTGGTGTTGCTCCGAGTCAGATCAGGTCATTCTCTAGAAAAAGAAACAAGGACGGAGTATTTTACGACGTAGTATCTGCCTTCAAACTCGCCTCAGTGAACATTAAAAAGTACTGATTTGAGGATCAATCAGTGTGCCTTTTGCTCTTTTCTGATTCATTTTCTATTTAGAATGTTTTGAAAAAGAATGTGTAAATTGATGAGGAAGCCTGTGCAATCTTGGACTGCAATTAGAAGCACTTAATAGAACAGAAAGTGTACCCTCCTCTAACGTTAGAAGGCAAGGTACTTTGTGTTTTAACTGGCTTTGATCGATTCAGAGGATTTCAGTTGAAGACCAGATGCTATAATTCGAACAAGGTGATGATATATGTATTTTCATTTCAAAGGCATTGCAGTGTGCTCTTTTCATACTACTAATAAAGGCAGATTTTCAGTTTGCTTTTCAGTATCTGTTGTGCTTTTGCTCCTTCACCTATCAAAACAATCCAGGTCGGCTAATGCATTCTCAGCCATAGTAGGCTTCCTAACCCTACAGGAAGAATCACAGGCTGCAAAAATGACAGACTGAATTGTGTGATAACTTCTGTCAGAAGGGTTCCGGTCAATACTGGGCAGGAGCAACAACCAGTTCACCTGGCCTGACAACAAGCAGAACTGCATGTCTGACTTGAACCTGAGATTCTTCAGAGACCTATTTTGGAAAATCAAATTAAATGCTCTCTTTCTTGCTATGTTAAAGTCCTATCTACTATGACTCTTCGAAAGACCTCAGTTGTGCAAGACACTGATCAATCCAGAGCTCTCGCCTAATCTTGCAGATTGCTTGAGTTTGAGTGCCTTATCTTTAACAGGACTCTATTGAAGACAACTCTCTGGAGGCTAAAACTTTGGAATTGTAGAATCATTTGGGTTGAAAAAGACCTTTAAGATCATCAAGTGCAACCATTACTTTAGCACTGTCAAGTTCACCACTAAGTCGTGTCCCTCAGCACCACGACTACACATCTTTTAAATACTTCCAGAGATGGCGACTCCAGCACTTCCCTGGGCAGCCTGTTCCAATGTTTCACAACCCTTTTGGTGAAGCCATTTTTCCTAATTTCCAATCAAAACCTGCCCTGGCACAATGTGAGACTGTTTGCTCTCATCGTGTCACTTGTTACTTGGGAGAAGGGACTGACCTCTACCTCACTGCAACATCATTTCAGATAGCTGTATCTTCCTTTTCTCCAGGCTGAGCAGCACCAGTTCCCTCAGCTGCTCCTCCTAAGACTTGCTCTCTAAACCCTTCACCAGCTTTGTTGTCCTTCTCAGGATA
>NW_010390307.1:5431-6178 GCF_000710305.1 Buceros rhinoceros silvestris | reverse complement strand
CGCAAGTTGTGGCCTCAGCAGTGCTGAGTAGAGGGGGACAATCACTGCCCTCCTCCTGCTGGTCACACTATTGCTGATACAAGCCTGGATGCCTTTGAGCATACGCCTCTTGTCAACATGTGCATCTTCCCAAGTTCCTGCTCTGTATCTCTTCTCCTCCAGTGCTATTTCTACATTCCTTCTCTCCTTCCCCTGCCCATTATCCATCCCTGCTTGACAGCCTTCCCTGAGGCCAGGGTGCCCAGGCTGGTGTCAGACAGCAGAGAGAAACCAGAGCAGAGCAGAGCAGAGCAGTAGCGTTGGTAGCTGTGCAGAGAGGGACCAGAGGCAGGCCGAGGACACCGGACCTGAGTCAAAAGGATCTATCCCTCCTGCCCGCTCTGCCCTCGGCATCGGCTGCGCTGCCAAAGGGTGTGAGGCTGCCACAGGGTTTCCTGGGAAAGGCACCGGGGCAAGGGGGAGAAAGCAGCACCCAGAGACTGTGTTAGGGAGACAGGAGTTTGTTTCTCTCAGTGCCTGGCAGCCGGAGTGCTGCTAGTGCCGCCGGCGGCACTGCCCCTTGCCGGGCTGGGGAGGCTCCTACGGACTGGGAGCCCTCCTCTTTACGGGCCGCCGGGGCTTACCGGGCGAATGGTCTGTGTCCCGGTCGGGAGCTGAGGGGCTGCCACTGCAGCCCTGGGCAGAGGGACCTGCTGACGCCACCTCCTCTGGCACCTCCCGGGGCTCCCCTGGCACATCCTGGGGACA
>NW_010390307.1:0-4872 GCF_000710305.1 Buceros rhinoceros silvestris | reverse complement strand
CCACTGCAGCCATGTCCCCTGCCCCTGCAGCCCCCTGCTCTTGCAGGAATGGCACCCCCTCTGGAGAGGGCGGAGGGGACCCTCTGGGGCTGGGTGCACTGCTGTTGGCCAGGCAGCTGGGAGCTCTGTCTGCCTGGCTGATGGAGAGAGAACGCGCTGCGGGGGGCGTGATGACATGCTCTAGGAAGTTCTCTTCTCCCCGCACAGAAAACTTGACTTTCTCCATCACCGTTCTGCAGACTGGGCAACTTGATGTCCCTTTTGCCCACCGCAGGATGCAGCCCAGGCAGAAATGGTCTTGGCACGGCTGCACGAAGGCAACGCTCTTTGGAGGATGGTGGCACAGGGTGCAGCTCATCTGTGTCTCTGTGGCCATATTTGTGCAGCTGTATGGCTGGCTGGGGAGAGCTGAGAATGGAGAGGTGCTCCCCTCGCTGGTGCCGGCACTGCCCCAGGGAGTCTTGCGCTGCAACAGAGAGAGAGGCCACAGTCACTCCCTGTCCCAGGAAAGGAAGGGGAGGGGAGGGGAGGAAGAAATGCCCAGATGCCTCAAGAAGGATGCTCTCCCAGCTCCCTCGGCCCCATCACTCACCCCGCCCCACCCCACGGCTGCGTTACCCTGCACAAGTCACCTCTGCTGCTGCAAGCGTGACGCGCAGTGCCCAGCTGCCTGAACCAGGCAGGCCTGGGGAAAAGCCCCAGTGGATGGCTCTGGGATGGGCTCCGAGAGCTGCTGATGACAGCCTCCAAAGCAGCACCCAGCACCACAACCAGCCTTGCTTGTCCCTCCAAGCCTCGCAGACACGCTTGGCTGGAGTGCAGACACGAGCCAGACTGGCCAGGGCTCTGTGAAGTGACTGCAGCTAAGCAGCGAGGAAGGTGAGGTCGCAGTCTATCTGCCGGGGTCATCAGCCTCTACCACCCAGTGATGTCACAGCAGGCCTTCTGCCCTGAAGAAGCATCAGGAAGAAATGCATGGCCTCAGGAGAGAAGAGAAAATATTGTTTCTTGTCTTTGTCTTCTCTAGCTCCATGTTGCTCTGGCTTGGTCACCTGCCACACTACAGCATCTCATGCCCACTTCTGATGCCTTGCAGCGAGGAAAAGCTGAGGCAGCAGGGACTGTTTCTGATACAAGCCAGGATGCCATCGGCCTTCTTGGCCACCTGGGCACACTGCTGCCTCTTATTCAGCCAGCTGTATCAATATGAAGCAAGGTTATTGTTTATTTATTTGACACTTTGCTCAATATGCTTTCCATGTGAAGAATGACTAAACTCTCATTATTTAGGGGTATAACCTGAAATTCGTCTCAGGATAGTTCATTTCTTCAGGTGTTGAATCCTCATATTCTAGGTCTTATAGATCCTCAAATGAAAGGCTTTTTAATAAAGTAAGTTACTACAAGGAAGAAGTATTCACACAATACATATAATTTCTTTTCTTCTCTGTAGAAGAGTCCAGGTTGCTCAGTGTAGGTGTGTGGAGCAGCTCATGTGTTTATGAACAAGGGTTTATACAGTCTTTTTCTAATGTTATGGAAACTACTACAGAGACTGTCTTTCTCTTTCCTCAGTGCTAGATTCTCAGAGTTCCTATCAGAGATTAACCTCACTATACAATTTTCAGAATTATATTCCTATTGAGTTCCTAAGTGAATTCATGCTGATTTGAGTGCTATTATTTTTGAGTTATTCTAAAACTGTATAAAACCTTTTACACATGTCACCATACATACAGCTTAAAAATATTAATGATTTACACTGCATTGTCAGTTTTCACATTAAAATTATCCAGTTATGCCTAAGACATATGAATTAGAATACCTTCCTACCTCGTGTACCTGTATTCTGACCAAAAGTGGACTATGCTTTGCCTCATGAGCACTAAGATGGTTTTTGTTCTTGCTGTCCCCAGTTTGTTTCATTGTTTTGGCTAGATGAGATATAGGTGGTGTGGATGTTGCTAAAAGCAGCTCTGTAACAAACCTACTAAAATACTTAAATTTGATTTGTGGCTAAAACAAGTATTTCATTTAGAAACCAGTAGATGCTTACTTGTTTTTTTAATATTCATGGCAGGCTTCAAAAAAGCGTTTTCTGGTTTTGAATGCTAGTCATCTCATCAGTGTGGTGAAATTCTGGCCTTACTCATGTTAGAGGATTTTGCCACTGCATTTTGTAGAACCAAAAATTTCACGTTTTGTTTTCAGATGAGTTCACTAAGTCTCGGTGCTGCATCCAAACAGTCCCAGTCATTATTATGAAATGTATTC
This sequence comes from Buceros rhinoceros silvestris, assembly GCF_000710305.1. Lineage (NCBI taxonomy): Eukaryota > Metazoa > Chordata > Aves > Bucerotiformes > Bucerotidae > Buceros > Buceros rhinoceros. The sequence continues at coordinate 2,598 of NW_010390307.1, read as the reverse complement.
ACTTAGTGTTTCAGGACTGGGCATGCTTTTTTTTCCTTATATCTTTTTAATCAGTGCATAAACCTCAGAAAAAATTGAGGAAGTTAAATTTTCAGAAGAGGACTAAGTGTTGGGATGCTGCATTGCGCAGCTTATTCTTACATGTTAATTAGTTACAGGTCATTTTACTAAAAAAGCTACTCTTGTAATATAAAGTGGAACCTTTATTTCATATTGGGAATAATTGCATGTTGAGAATAACGTGTAGATAGATATCCCAAGCTGTTTCATATGTTAAATTTAAAAATTACAGTTGCACAGCTATGAGCACAAATAAAGCAATAGATTGAATGTCTGGAGTGTTTTGATTTTTGCTTTTACTTGTACTGACTTTACTTATGTAATGCAAAGGCCCCACATGAAGTTGAACAAGAGTTCAGTCTGTTGTGGATTTCGTATCTCAAATAATTTACCATCTGAACAGCTTTCAAAGAGTAGGAAAATTAATTAATTAACCCCAGTAATCTCCAATGGCTTCTTAATCATGAAAATCTGTCAAGCTTCTTACTGTGTATTTTGCTGATTGCTGATTCATTAAATTGTGTTGCACATGAACAAAAGTTAAACTTTGACAAATTTCAGGGGAAGGTTAAAATTATTTGCCCAAATTCATTAGTACCTTAACTGGAATATTATATATCTGCTTTGTATATGAATAAGGGTTTTTTTTCCTGGCATATGGAACATTGAATGTATATATTACCTATTATTCAAGCTTTTTTTTTTTTTTAAGTAAGTAGTAAGACAAACTGTTGTACAGGTATAGTTGTGTCTCTGTGTGTGTGTCTGTGTTCATGACCCTCCTAATGTTGTTGCAACTTAAAGCTTATGTTACTCTGTGCAGAATAATGGGACACTCAGAGAAGGTAAGAATATAGAAAAAAAAAATCCAACATTTTTCCCTTTCTGTACTGACTGTTTTAGAAGTAGAAGGGAAGTTTACATCAGAATGCTTCTATAGAGGCATTCACCAGAGAATCCGTCCCAGACTGAAGTGCTGGAGAAAAGGCAATGGACACAGGGTCAAAACGATCAGTAAGTGGAAGCCCACAAATCATTTCTCTCAGTTCTAAAAGAACTCAGGATTTAAAATGCTGAATTGCTAAGTGTATTTTATGACCTTAGGATCGCCCTGGGATTCAGAGCTGTAATCTGGAGCATGTAATGAAGACTAGGTAAGGCTGAGATTGTAAATCAGTGCTGCTCTGACTTCTATCAGAGAATTAATACAGAAATTGTACCTTCACTAAAATTATTTAATCAAAACCATTCTGCTATAAAAGAAAAAAAAGAGAGCATACCTAAGACTTTGAAAATCTGGTATGGTGCCAGCAGAATCAACTTGAATAATAAAATTACCTTAATTGGAGAAATAATATACTGATTTACATTGTCACTCCTGTTTTGAATGCTGTGGCATTATTGCATTGTGAGGAAGAACAAAATGTTCCTGAATTTATATATAGCCCTGTGCAAGCAAGTATTTAATTTAACCAGATAAACAACGTATGAAGTGGTTTGTTTATTCAAGGAAAAGTAATAATGTGACTTTTGATGAGAAGAATTTGCATGTCTAATCTGAAAAGGGTTTTGAAAGCCTTTAGTTCTTTGCTGGTAAACACCTAGAGTCAAGTTAGCTTTTTGGCAAATGTACTTTTTGCTAGTGTTGGACCCCCATTTAAAACATCTGCAGAGCACAGGGCTTGAGTGAAGGACTTGAGCACTTTCTTGGCCTCCTACTGCAGGACCCCAGGAGAATCTTTATGCAAAAGAGGAAAGGAAACAGGCAGCACTATGGGCAGCTCTCGGTCTAACACGGACTGGAGTAAGATTGCCTGAAACAGAATAAAGTGACTTCCAGGGAGACTCTGTTTGGTGGGTTAGAGTTGCATGTACCATTTGTTTGTTTACAGGTGACAATCCTATGGAATATTTTTTTTTTTAATGTCTTGGAAGTAAAGGCCTGAAAAGATATGGGACCACCAGATAGTAGAGATAACACTTCCATGGTTCTGTTGAAGATTGGCTGTTTTAAGAATCACAGAATCATTTGGTTGTGTCAACGGTTTGGCCGAGGCTGAGCCAAGGTCCAGTGACAATAATACCCTTCCCTATCCCACCAGAGATAGGGGAAGGGAGAGAAGAATTAGTGAGACCTCTGAAATGCTTTTTGGAAAACTGAAACAAACCTTAATAACACTACAAACAGGGATATATTAAATACAAAAGAAAAAAACCAGTGAGATATTGAGGGTTAAACCAAAAGCAAACATGGACTGTGGCAGCAATCCGAGATGGTGGTGGCCACGTGGTTCTGCTGCGTGAGCAGAACACGGAGATCCGCGCAGTTACGAATTACCCGGCAGTGCAAGATAGAGTGGAATTGGCACAATCCTACCAGTCTCTAGCGTGGATTGAGGCAAAAGCAAAAGCAAACAGCTCTCGGGCGTGCGGGCAATCTGGACCCGGCTCGGCGGGGCTCCAGGCACGCAGTGGCGGGCATGCGGCTCCCTTGCCGAGAAACGGCAGGGTGCAGGCAGCGGCAAGCGGCGGGGCGGC
>NW_010390306.1:20777-23892 GCF_000710305.1 Buceros rhinoceros silvestris | reverse complement strand
TATATAAATTTACATTTAACTTCTAAACATTTAATTTCAGCTATAATTATTGTTTTCCAGGTTTCATTTAGCCTGACCTATAAACATGAAAGCAGGCAGAAAAAGCAGGCAGGGAAACACGATGTATTTTTGTGCTAATCTGGCCACAAGCAAACCCTCTGCAGTGCAGTCACGCTCCAGCTGTGCGAGTCATCCCACCGTGTTCCGTGCTGGCAGTCTCAGGGAGATGCAAACCTGAAATGTTTTAGGAGATGGCTTGCTAAATCGGAACCCCACCACTATCATGGAAACGCAGCAGGCAGGGCTGCGAGACAGCTGCCATCGTGGGGACTTGGTGGGAGGACTCGCCATGCTGCAAGGGATGGCTACAAACTCTTCAGAAGGGGCAGGCCAGGGAGGAGAGCTGGTGGGGTAGGTCCTGTATCTCAGGGAGCGTTTTGATTATTTAGAGTTTGATGATGGTGAGCTTATGAGTAAGAATCAGCAGAAAGGCCAACAAGGGAGATATGGAGTCCACAGATTTGCAAAAATATGTAGCTTTCCTGGTTTATCTGCAGGTGTACCGATTTAAATTGTAGATTCCCTGCTTGTAATACTGAGATTACCAATGATCTGGATGAGGGGATCGAGTGCATCCTCAGAAAGTTTGTGGATGACACCAAGTTAGGTGGCAGTGTAAATCAGCTTGAGGGTAACAAGACTCTACAGAGGGATCCAGGCCATGTGCCAGGTCCTGCCCTTGGGTCACAACAACCCCCTGCAATGCTCCAGGCTGGGGGAAGAGTGGCTGGAAACTGCCCAGAGGAAAAGGACCTGGGGGTGCTGGTCAAAGCATCTGAAGATGAGCCAGCAGTGTCCCAGGCGGCCAAGGCGGCCAACAGCATCTTGGCTTGCACCAGCACTGGTGCGGCCAGCAGGAGCAGGGTAGGGATTGTTGCCCTGTACTCAGCACTGGGGAAGCCACACCTTGAGTGCTGTGTCCAGTTTTGGCCCCTCTCTCCAAGAAGGATGTTGAGCTGCTGGAGCATGTCCAGAGAAGGGCAACGAAGCTGGTGAAGGGTCTGGAGAACAAGTCTGATGAGAAGTGGCTGAGGCAGCTGGGGCTATTCAGTCTGGAGAAGAGGAGGCTGAGGGGAGACCTCATTGCTCTCGACAACTGCCTGACAGGAAGTTGGAGCAAGGTGGGGGTCACTGTCTTCTCCCAAGTAACAAGTGATGAGAGGGAAAGTTCCCAAGCCTCATTGCTCTCGACAACTGCCTGACAGGAAGTTGGAGCAAGGTGGGGGTCACTGTCTTCTCCCAAGTAACAAGTGATGAGAGGGAAAGTTCCCAAGTTGTGCCAAGGGAGGTTTAGGTTGGCTATCAGGAAGAATTTCTCTGCAGAGAGGGTTGTGCAGCCTTGGCACAGGCTGCCCAGGGAGGTGGTGGAGTCCCCAGCCCTGGAGGCATTTAAAAGACGCGTGGAGGTGACACTTATGGTTTAGTGATGAACTTGGCTGTCTTGTGTTAACAGTTGGACTTGAAGATTTTGAAGGGCTTTTCCAAGCTGATTGATTCTACGATTCTATTCTACGATAAAATTGTTGTTGAAGTATTTAATAAGTAGCCATGAGGTCTTTGCTTAGCACTGGATCAGTGAGAAACATTCCTCACCAGAAGCGAGCGTTTGATTTCTGAGAGATGTTTTAAACTCGGATATTGCTTTACTAAGAGTATTGGACCACACGTTGCTTGTAATGGATGTAAAAAGGAAACAAACAGGCAGAGGTCAGAGCAGAGATGACCTCCTGTCAAAGGATGACAGGATCTTCCATATCTTTCCCCTTTCTCTCTGTGAATCTTTCCATTTCTACCCAAATTTTAAAGTCCTTCAGCTCAGCCAACGAAGCCTTACACTAGTAACATTCTGGACTGAAGCCTCAGGGATCCTTTTTCTTACTATGCCACTGGAAAGATGCCAACAGTTATGGTGCCACTCATTCAAGAAGCAGCAGCACTGGATTCACAAGCATCAGGTGATGGGGAGGAGACAGAAAGATACAGTTTATTCATTTTGGTGGACATGTGGTACTTTCAATAGTTTTGACCTTCAGACCTGGCTATAATTAAGTCCTCAATTTACATTATTATACATGAACATTGTCTGCCGGTTTGAAATGGAAATAGCTATTAAAATATATCATGAATTGCCCGCTTGACAATTGCATTTTTACGCCAGTGTTCTTTTTTGATTAGACAAGCAAGAAAAACCATCTTAAACTGCGAGGAGGCCAGTACTTACAGCTTCTCGAGCATATGCTGTCATTTATTGCAGTGAGCTTCCCGGAAGCTCAGGTAAGAACTGTTATTACTCCCCAGTTAAGGTTATTGGGCCACCCTCGAGAAGCTCCATGACAGTGATGTATGGAGAATTACCTAACTCAGAAGCACCCACAAAACCCCCAGTCTTTCTGTCTTTTACTGTACAAAGAAGGCTGCTGGAGAAGAACTGGGAAACAACATTAAATATACTTCTATTTCATCTATAGATTAGTTCTTTAAATATTTTTTTTTTTTACTGTCAGCATAATAGAAAATAGCACATCACTATGGGTGACTTCATGCCTCCATACAACATGTATTTTCTTGTGAACCACACTGCTCCACACAAAAAATGTTTTCTCTAAAGATTTTCTTGCTTTTCACCCTCCTTACCCGTATCACCTACATATTGAAATTATCAAGTAATTATTTTCTAAAAATATATAAAATACATTCTCTATTGACTTTTTTCTCCTATGTAATAAAATTGTTAGGATAAAAAAAATTACAAATGTTTGGGCGTTACTGTTCATAGCATTAGAACACAAAGTTTCATTAACATGCAAGATTAAACGAATGCCTAGCTAATTTAATGCTCTTTTATGGCCTTATTATTTAGGAACTTGAATTCCTCATAATCTCAAGTAGCTGTCAGTGTTCAGAAATCTAGTAAGGAATAATTAATTCACAAAAAAGCAATAAAGGCCAAGCTCTCTCCAGGTGCACTTGTTTCTAATTTAGTGGTATCCATGGGAGTTAGGAAACCTGGCCTGGTTTCTTCCTGACTCATACATCTGAAGGAAATCTGCATTTC
>NW_010390306.1:12517-20679 GCF_000710305.1 Buceros rhinoceros silvestris | reverse complement strand
CCTACACCAAATGGAGAGCAGTAGATGTTTCCATTAGATAATTAATCACACCTACTTAAAGAAAGCAGTTCAAGTTCAGCTGAATCAAATTCCAATATTCCTCTGCTCAGTGAACAGAGAGGGAGGACAGATGACAAAGCTTAGACCAGATGTCTGCCTTGGACAACCAAGTGTAGACATAAATAAATCAATCCCATTCCTGCACAAAATCCTACAGCGCTTTTGGCTCTAAGGCGGAAAGGTGCCCAGGATGAGCAAGAGGCGGCTCTTTCCCATCAAAATCTCACTGGCACTGAACAGTTCCCAAAGGTCTCATCTTTGGGGCATTTTTCTAGCCATGTTTGACTGTCATCAGCAGAGTTATTTCTTCGCGCTGCATTTTAAAGACAAGCACCTAGACAAGCCTTTCTAGATTCCCTGGGTTTAGATTTAAGGGAATCAGCTTTCTCAAAGACCAGGGGTTGTCCTCTCGAGCCACACTTTCCTCAGACAAACCAGACGCCTTAGCTCCAGAAAAGTGACTGATCTCATACACCCCAGTGTATTCAGCTCTGCCCTCTGGCTAGCTCTGGTAGCTCGGCACTCACCTAAGTATTTCTACTCGTCCCTCAAACATTTGATTTTCCCCTATGCCATCTTCATAGAGACTAGACATGTAATTTCAGGTGTCTATCACCTGGTTGATGGAAGTGGCTGTAAAAATCTGGTCTGGTTTGGGTAAGATTATTCAAGAATAACACAGCACTCTAAAGGTTTGGGCAGCTAAAAATTGAAGGAAGAATCCCTGAAAAATCTCATGCAGAGAATCTGTCCTTATCCTAAACATCATAGCTGAGTATGTGACATGAATCAACAAAGTTACTGAGAATGATGGGCAGTTTCGTGAGCTAAGGGTTATCATGGGAGACTAATAAAGAACAAATCCACTAACCCCGTGCGTTAAAAAGAAAAGATACCCCTTTTGGAAAAAATCTCAGTCATTATCTAGATTAAAGAAGTTTTAGTACAGGAAATTCACAACGATATAGCTTAAAAATTTCAGAATTTGGGATAAGATTTCTTGCGGGTTTTGGGGGTTTAAAAATTTGTTTATTAATCCATTAGCTTTTTAACTGAGAAAAGAATGCAGTCTACTAGGAAGTTCCAGTATTTTAAACTGGTATTTAAAAAATAATTCCTATGTGATATCTGACACACTCTGTCAAAGACGGCAGTTTCTCAATTTAGTTTGAAGGATGAATAAGGAATTAAACATGACACCTTATTTAGCTTGAAGTATTTGTCAAAGTCTGTTTCTAGAAGACCTGTAAATTCCTTATCAGAAGATTTCAAATATTTCATAAAACATTCTTAAGCCTTGGCCTCATATCATGATTTACAACATTTCAGTCATGATTATTACATTGCTAATTTAAATGAAAAAGCTTTACAAAGCTCTACTGAAATACTATACAATATATCATAGAATCATAGAACTGTTTATGTTGGAAAAGACCTTTAACCTCATCGAATCGAACCGTTAACCCAGCACTGCGAGGACACCACTAAACCATGTCCCTCAGCAACACATTGACATATCTTTTAAAGAACCCCAGGGATGGGGACTCCAGCACTGCCCTGGGCAGCCTGTTCCAAATCCTGACAACCTTTTTAGTGATGAAATTGTTCCTCATGTCCAACCTAAATCTTCCCTGGTACAACTTGAGGCCATTTCCTCACATCCTGTTGCTCATTCCTCGGGAGAAGAGACTGACCTGACCCTTGTTCCAACCTGGGAGTTGTCGAGAATGAAAAGGTCTCCCCTGAGCTTGCTTTCCTCTAGACTAACCCCTCCCCAGGTCCCTCAGCCACTCCTCATCGCACCTGTGCTCCAGACCCTGCACCACTTTTGTTCCCCTTTGTTGTCTAACATGACCAACTGGTTTTCCAAGAAGCAGATTTGCTTCAACTGTTTTGTGGCTTGGGGTGATGTATGCTTGCATCTATGTCTCTTAGCAGCACATATTGTGCATAGACATATCACTCATACACATAAACATATTAATAATACTTCTGTTGTCATGGATGAAGAAATGTCCATCTATCACTATGTCCATAATTAACGGCACTGGATTGGGTTTGCTGCGTTTGCTGTTCCGGACTCAACAGAAGTGGTCACAGACTTCTGTTACAGCTAAATACTCATCAGTAAAAACGTAAATCCTCATCAGTTCTGGATGTTAAACCTCCTGCATCTCACAGTGGTCACTCAGGAAAGAGCAAAAGCAAAATTAGAGAAAAATTTGCAGCATGGTGGTTTAAGAGCTATAGCATAGAAAACGATGAAACATCACTTTCCAAAGCACAGGACGATCTTTTCTCGCTGAATCTTGCTGACCCACTTTTCCTCCAATGACCTGGTTAAAGGGCAGATGTAAAACAACGAATAAGCTCACCCTGTGGCATTTTGCAGAAAACACAATACGTTCAGGAAGAATCAGCCCTCACTGCCAACATGCTGCATCACTGATTTAGCCATGGACCATAAGACGAATGTTCTCGGGATGCCTTGAACTTATGGCCAAGTCCCGACCCTTTGGCCTGTATGTGGTTAATCTTCTGGCACTTCACAGGAGGCTCCTGCTTTATCTGTGGGTATATGAAACTATGCAGTGTAGACGTGGTAATGCAACACTTTCGGGAAATGTTGGATTTGCTCATGTGCAGGACAGGTGGGCTGTAGAGAAATTAATGGGATGTCCAGAGTTATGTCACTAAGTATTGTGAGACATGGACGCACGCAAAAGAATTAAAAACCCAAACCTTCAAACTTTGTCCTGATTGAATTGTCATTGGCAGAAAGATAAAATGTCAGGGGAGAACCAAGGTAAGTGGTGTCTGCAGGAAGGTGCCTTGAGGCCATCACAGTAGACAATCATGTAATGGAAGGGTACATCACAAAACATACAAAGAAGGATCACAGCTGGCAGCTGCAGGGACAGATGTGTCTCACCAATTTCAGACGTCTCACTCTTTCTCCTGCCTGCTTGTGCAAATGAATACATACAGCGAGCACACCCAAAATATTATTATTACTCAATGGAACTCCCTTCAGGTTAATATTTCCAATAAAAACTAGCTGCAGCTCCTCACAAAACCCCCCTCGAGAACACAGACGCATGCTGGTTGACACAAAATGGTTTATATAACGCAAGCAAAACACCCTTTCTGGCTTTAGTTATAATTTTGTGTATATCTGTAGGTAGGTGTGTGTAGGCAGGGGGATGCAAGGAATGCCAGTGTTTTTACATTAAAAGATTATTGTACTATTCACACTCACATTTGCAAAACATTCTGTTGGAGCTAGTCAATATTCACTGCATTTTTTTGCCTATATTTTCTAGACTTGGTACGCATTTTTTCCTACCTCTACAACCATCCTCCTGACTTCAAAAAAATGGCTCTTAAGAATGGAAGATGTTAGTGAGAAAAGGTTTGAACAGCAACTAAGCACTAATAGTTCATGAAAATGGGCAATTCTGTTATATTAACCCGCTATTCATTATCTAAGGTGTCTGGCACATCTGAAACAGATAATCCCAAGTCTTTTTAAACTCTCCTGGAGTTAATTTGCCTCAAAATCCCCACATTAATTTTATCATCCTTATCTTGACCTCATTCCATTTCTGGAAGATCTTTAGGTTGTGGAGATCAAAGCTGAAGCAGCGATTTGAGACATTCAGTGACTATCCTCCCCAAGCCCGGCTAACAGCCCAAAGGCTGCTGGGGGAGCTGTTGCGCACGGAAAAGGTATCTTTGCCCAGCTGCCCTTCATGATGCCATAGATTTTCTGAGAGGTTGAATTATCTCAGAGCCTTGCTGACAGCATAGATAGAATAGTTTAAATTGTTCCATTTACCTATAGAAATTAAATGAAATTATCTTTTAGTGTTGTCTTTCTGATAAGGAAACTCCCCTTTTTCCCAAGAGCCAAACCAGCATTTTCCTCCTGGCAAATTTTGCTTCTGTCTATATACCTGTTAATTAATACATTCCACAGCAGCCTCAGCGCGGACCCCTGAAGCATTATCTTTCTGCCTGCTGAGAAGTGGTCATTTATGCTTTGCTCGTGCCTTGTAACCAGCTCTTAATCCCTCAAATCCCTTTCACTCCATGGTTACCCATGTTCCAAACAGCTGTGTGTGCAGGACTTTATGAAAAGCCCTTCAAAATCTAAATCAATTACATCATGTTCTCCTTCAGTACTATATTCTATTTTTAAACTCTAAAACTGGAGGAGAAAAGAAATAGTATTTAAGCTCTGGACACTGTGGTGATTTATTCATCTCTTATGTGTCTCATTTAATTGTTTTATAGTATATTTTATGTGCTTTCTTACTATATTCCTCTGCATGCTGAACAGAGTCTCTCTGGATTCTCTTTGGATGAATCCAAGCACTAGTTAAACATAATGTTAGGTATTCTCTGGTTCTTCCATAAAATACCTTCTTTTTAAATAATGCTTTAATGTTTTTTGTTGGTGATACCTTGACCTTTGGATTTCAGTTTAGCAAAACTTGAAAGAAAATGCTACAGTGCTTTGCAGAACAAAAGCCATAATTTCATCAGAACCTCTGGATAACTGATCTCATGTTCTCAGGATGATGGTACCCGTAAGTTGTACTGCAACTACCTGAATCCCCCATAAAACATGCATTTAACATAATGTATTTTAAAAATAGGCTCCATTTTGCACTTTTTAGCTCTTTCCTCAGATTCAATTTTTTTTTATTAGAGCTATGCTTAAATTCACCTTCTTCTACATTTTGTTTCCTTTCATATCACTGCTGAAAAATCCATCTGTACCACATTTTAGTATTAGCTTTGATAATATCATTGAGCTGCCTTTTCCTAGTGATAAATATCTTTAAAGTTTGTCCTGCTTGCAATGATAAAACTCTCACAGGCTTATTGCTGACTTGCCAGTAGTGCTGATTTTCAACTTTATTCCATTCTGATAAAGACAAAATAAAAAAATTGTGTCAAAACAGAAGTCAGAGAGTGACCTACTTAAAAACAGCTGGTTACAGAGTTACTGGGATATTTAAAAAGCACAATAAAAGCTGCAACTCAAATCTCGGGTCTGAATCAGATTATGTCAAATTTTTAATGATGTCCTGCATGTAGTTACTCAAGTAATATTGTACTTGCTCTTCCAGGATGGTTTCCAGACATCCTAATGCAAACTGAAGGAAAAAAAAAATCAGAAAGTTTTCACAGCCCTTCCCAAACAGTTCTGGTCCCATTTGTTTTTCATTTTGTCCTTCATTTCCCATTCACTCCCTGCAAAGTCTATTCTAGTTTTCCCAATTTAAATTCAGTTCTCTGACCTTTAAAGAATGTCACAGCTTTTCCTCCTCCCTGCATCTCAGAAATCTTGAAAAATAATATTCAGCTTTGTTGCCTCTTACTTAATTTCTTTCCATGGACAATTCTTTTTTCTCATTTAGAAACTCATGCTTCTTCCCATCAGCTGTTACAGCTTCTCAAGCAATTGCTCTGTAGACTTCGATCTCCTCCTCATTAAAAGCAATGGGACACTCTCAGCTGGCCTCGGTCACTGCTGGGACAGGGGGCGAGCAGGATGAGAGCGCTCAAATGGTAATTGTTCTCTCATTTCCTCTTACTCCCTTCTCTTGATTTTGGTCCTTTTCTTGCTTTTAATCTTCTCTTCCTCCTCTCTTTTCCTTTCCACCCTCCTTCTCCTTTTTTTTTTCATGGACCATGTGTAGTAGGGTAATTTCACTGAACCCATCAGCATGGTCCTGCCTGCCAGTCCCTGGGCTGTGTCTGGGGCTGGTTCTCGTCATTGGACCTGACCCTGACTCCCACCTTGGCCTGACATCCCAGCCTGGCCTCAGGACATCCCTGTCCCCATGGAGGTATCTGATGCCCAGGAATGGGGCTGCCCCCAGGGAGCCACTGGGCTTTGCTCTCTAGGAAACCAAGATAAAAATACGAGTAAAACAGCACAGTGCCCCCCAAAACAAACAAAAACTTAAACAGGTCTGGTTTACTCCTGCACACAATTAACACCCACTACAATCCATTAGGGTTTTTATTTTTGCCCGCAAACTCCATAGACTATGGTTTTACAGTTTTCATCTTGGATTTATAAGATGGTCAGCAAGTGAGAGCCAAGTTTTTATTTAGGCTTTAAAGGAAAATTGTCTTTTAAAAAGACAATAAGCAACACGTCACTCCCTAATACTGCTGTCAGAGATAAGAATCCCGCTCTATCAAATACTTGGCTATAAGGGCAGTGGGTTAGTCAAGCACGAAAGCACTAAAAAACACATCCATATATTCTGAAGGCTGTAAATTAAACCAACAAAGAAATAAAACTTTAAAGTGAAACGAGTTAAGGTAAGGTTTGCATGTTTTCAGTTTCTCAGAACACACCACTATCACTTTCATCAAAGATTAATCTTCTCCCCCTCAAAAAAACCCAAAACAAAACAAAACTAGCAAGGTGTTTCCTTTTCCAGAACGGTGTACCTGCACTATCTGTGGCTCAAACCCGGTACTCGTATCAAATCCCTGAAAAAGAAGCCTTACCAGAGGCTTTCCTTTCCTGAGCCTGACTCCAAATCACAGAATCTTTGACTCACAAATACATCGCTCTCATTATTCACGAGCATTTGAAAAAATCTGCACAGGATCTCCAGGTGATGGTAGAACGCATCTATAAATACAGGTAGACACTCATGGATACCCACATCTATATGTACAGCTACACAGAAGGGTGTGGAGACAGAGACCACTGCTGGGGAAGAAGGCAGGGCAGACAAGGCAGGGCTCACCACTTATTCTAGAGTGACAAAACGAGTCAGTAAATTCTACCTCTTCTAATCAAGACTGGCCTGAAAAAGCTGCGGATAGAAATTGTGCTGTAATATTAATGATCCACTTTCATGTCTGGCATAAATTGTTTTATCTTGGTTGACTCCACTGAATTTGGGCCCATTCTGTCTTCTGAACTGCTGTTGCACAATTGGTACATGATGAACAGTTTTTAACATTTAAAATACATTTTTTTTTTTAAAAGAAAAGTACTACAAATTTACTTGCATTTTACAAAATACAAAATAAGTAATAACTTCTGCTTGTAGGAACTGGGACTCAGTCTTAAATATTGAATCCCAGCAGTAACAAGTGGACGTCAAGATGCACTTAGTCCAGAGCTGCTAGCACTTAGACATAATTCAAATTGTATCTAAAGTGCACTAAATATGGCAAGTAAGTATTTACTGTGCCTCTTGTTGATCTATACAACTGTGTTCAGTAACTGTCAGTTACTCTGTTGAAAAATTACTAATAAGCATTTTTACAGAACATTAGGTCAGAAATTTTAGCTGAATAAAAAGCCTGAGGATACGTTTTGTTTTGCTTAATAAAAGAAATCTTAGTAATAGGAAGAATGTTTCTAAATCTCTCCTTTAACACAGGAGTACAACAAAATATTTTACCATACCAAACTGAACTGAAGCTAAATTCACAGAACTCATTGATTTCTTGTAGGGCAGTAAAAAATAGGGGGACTCATAAAACAATTTTTTTACCCGTTTTGCTTCTCCTACCTAAAAAAAACCCAGAACACAAACAGAATCAGTAAACTTCAAGATAAAAAAAGAAGTCAAACTTGTTGAACTAACTACAAGAAGCACATGGACAAGACCCGACTCTTTGGGTTCAGTCGGATGTAAAGGGAACATGAATGTTGCACAGGAAACAGCTGTGTAGAGCCAAATGGAGCCTGTACCATAGCCTGAAGATTACTCCCCCAAAATTTCTGATCTCTCCCCAAAAATGTCTCTCTGCAGCTCACAGGGAAGACTCTGTGAAAGTTAATTTCTACAGGTTGGTGTCAATCTACAAGCACCACATGGGTTCAAGGCAAAGCTTTCTAGCCATAGTCACAATCACAAGGATCCACATTTCAGCTACAATTTCCGATAAATCATAATGAAAGGTCAGAAAAAGAAGAAAATGAAGACCTTTGTCTCGACAGGAGCAAGCAAGAGGCTTTATGCATCCCAGCCTCTGGCATCCCAACCTCTGGCAGTGACCATCCAGCGCTGTCACTGCTGGGAGCAGCCACCGTCTACCACCAGACGTCGTTA
>NW_010390306.1:0-12459 GCF_000710305.1 Buceros rhinoceros silvestris | reverse complement strand
GCGGGGAGCAGCCACTGTCTACAACGAGACGTCGTTACCTTCAGCCAGTGCCACCACGGAGCAGAGACCGGGCTGGGCAGTGACACCTCTGGACACAACGAGCTCTGTTCTGGCTCAGACCAGGGGATGATCAGCACAGATGTTTCCAGACACCTACGCTATGTGTATCTATATCATAGCTGGTCACTTGTGCAGCGAGTGGTGATCTAGTCCATAAAGTCAATGAAATTCAGAGCATGATTCGCCAAACAAAAGTAGGCGACTGCTGTAAGACGAGAGCGCTTGATAGTACTGCCCACACCGAACGATCCAGGCACACACAGCAACAATCAATACTGAGTGTAAGGCAGTTTAAAATGACCAGCCCAGATGTAATCATCTGCACTTACAGGAAACCCAACCGCTGCTCTACGAAGGGAAAAACTGGTTAAAAAAAAAGAAAATCAGTGTTTTTTCCCAGTCTACTCAGACTTGCCCAGTCTAGCAGACTTTTATATTTTTACATAATCTATTTATTTTATCTGATCTATATATTTCACATAATCTAGCAGACTTCTGTATTTTTTTAGTCAGGTCATATACTTTCAGTTGCTCAAACATATTTTCAATGAATAATGGTTTTGTTCAAAACACAACTTGAGCCACCAGCAAGTACACTGACCTGCACAGACCACAGAGTAATGTTTGTAACAATTTCCTATGAGACACATAACACATAATGCAGAAAGAACTTGAAGAAAAGGCTGTGTATTTTTCACTCATCATAGAAACTGTGATGAAGTAGACTCGCGTTGAGGATTACTGAATCCCTTTTCTTATACAGCTCTTGTCAATGACTTCTGCAGTAGCATTGAGCAGGGAATAAAAAAAAATAATCACGGTCATTAATTTGTTTATACCTTGTTTTCAAGCACTGGTTCCTCCCTGAGTCACAGATTTCACAGAACTAACAAAGTTTTAAGTGACTTAATACTGAACAATATTTCAAGCGTGCTTACCAGTTTCAGAGAGCAGCTTGGTAGCTTCCAGCACCTTCTCGGTATAAACTCCAGTTTCATAGTTTTCCATCTCTGCATTGATGATATGAATAACTCTGGCTGCACGGCCTCGGATGGCACCTGCGGTTCTGTCCAGTGTATCAACATCCCCCTCTTGGAGAGCAATCACACATTTATTCACGTCTTCTAGAATATGGTTTTCTGCAGTGTAGGAAAAAATACAAGGCTCGTTTCATTTCGTTCCTCCTCATAGCAGAGCTTAGTGATTTGGGTAAACAGCAAATGTCAGGACGTTAAAAAATTGATATCTGTCCTTATCCAGGTCTGCAGAACAAATACCATCCCGTGGTACTATGCCATATAACAAAAAACTCCCCAGTGTGATATTTATCTTCAAGAGGGACTGGGCTGCACCTCTCACCGACACTGTGAGTACTAACCATTAATTCTCTGAAAAACGGTCACGTCAATCTCAGACGTCACACTGAGTAATTCTATTCTAATGAAACTGGAATAAAAATCAATACAAAAAGGAAAGCAGTCAAGTATTGTGCAGATGCTCTAACAGAGAGTTGGGCAATTTACACGTTCCCATAAACATTTGATACGTTTGGTTCCTTTGTGCCTACGTAGGGTAGAAAAGAAAACAAATCATTTTGAAAAGAAAACAGCAAAAGGCCTTTGTAGGTAGCAGGGAGTCTGCGCACGAGCAGTTCACCTCCTTTACTCCACCTATGCCAGGAATCAAGCTGCGAATTTTTCATGACACACAGTATAATCATTTGTGACTGTGCATACTTCAAAGGAAGAGTCGACACAGTGAGTCTGCCCGCATGCTGTAATACCAAGGAGCTTTACTGAAACCTTGGGAGCTGCGTTGGTTTTTTTCTTGGCTCAGAATCAGGCCATCTACTCTTATGTGATGCCATATCACAGTTTACACCGTATTCTCACACACAGATAATGTCAAAGGATGAAGCAGATTTTGATTAGGATGAAGCAGGTTTTGCCTAGGTCAGACATTATTTCCCAGCAGGCAGTACAGTTAAAAATCATTTCAATTCTAAAACTATGACTGAATTTTGTATTTGAGCAAATTCACTCAGTGTCACTAAACAACAACTTTTCTGCCGCAGACACCAAACTGAAAATGAAATGCTGTTCTTTCAGTAGTGCAATAAATAAAACAGAATCAATCCATTCACCAACTGCTTTTTGTTAATTATCGTTGGCCACAAAAATAGAACCACGCACTAATCTCCACTGTTAAAAATCCCAAGGTTCAGTCATTTGAGGGTTTCAGAAATGGTTTACATGATGTCAAAATTTAAACTGTAACAAATCTGAATGAACACTGAAAGTCCCCTGAGCCATAAGTCAGAGAAACTTGCAAGGCAATATCCTTTGTTTTAAAAACTCTCTATCCACATTTTAAAAGATTTCTTCATTATTTCCTCCTCACCAGCATGAATTTTGTTACTGTGGCATAAGCCAAATTTTACCCTAAGAAGAACTGCTATATGGATTTGCACATGCGATGTAAAATAACTGATTAAAAGTAGGGTCAGCCTGCTTTCGGTAGCCACTGTATTAATAAAACCTACCCTCAAATATGACACTCAATATGAAGAGGAGGAGGTGTCATTTCATGAGGTACGTTTAACCAGACGCTATTTTAACACCCAAAAATAAAACTACCCTGTGAAGGCTGAGGGTTCTAAGCTCACGGCTAGCAGCACCAGGCTTTCTGGATACAGGAGATGCTTTCTCGTTTTTAATAGAGATGTCAATGGATGGTAATAGAAAAAAATCTAAACCCAACAGAAATACCACTTCTCAGCTGCCTTGGAAAGCTTGGCTCTAAGTCAAGACTATTTAGAAGAAAACATGATTTGTGAAAAACAAAAAGGAAAAAACACTATCCGTTCAAATACCTTCAGGTTTTATGGATATAAGTGCTTGGAGTGAACGAAGTTCTCAACCCACCAACCAAATGGCTATTTCTGCAAGTTTACCATCTCTTTGGCTTGTGGACTGGGTCTGCAGTTCACAGCTCAGGTTTTGCCCTCTCGTTGCAGAACTAGGTCTGTTGAAGTGTTTGCCAGCTTTGAATCGCAAACAAAAATTCGTGTGCTACCAGATTCTGAAGCACTCTTTTATTCTTAGAGTTCATTTTCCTTTTCTTCTCATGGTTTGCAGTAAACACTCTAGCAGTGGTGTTGAACTGTAGAGTGTAATTAAACCATTTCTCTGATACTCATGATAGTGGAGTACAACCAAATAAAAACGAGAAGGCAAAAAGGAAAATTCAGCCTTTTTTTTTAAAGGATTTTTTTGTTGTTCCTCCAAACATCTGAACTGTCATTAGGAAATATAGGAAACATCAAGGGAAAGGATGTAGAATGAAACATGAAATTAAGGTCAAGCTATCTTCTGAAGTTTGGCTCTTCTGTGACATTAGAGTAAGCCAAGCACACTTGGCACACTCCATGTCGTTGTTCACAACAACGAAATTTCAAACCATAAGAGGAAAATGAGTTTTCTGCAGCAGGCAATTAACCCAATGCAGCACTTGGCAGTTACAGTACTCCCCGTGTATGACTACATTATAACAATACGCTCTGCCACAAGTTGTAGGCCTTTACAAGGAGGATGGAGAAAACATCATGACCTGAAGAGTCAATGTCCTTCTCTTCTCCATCCCTTCTTTACATAAGGACTTTGCCTGTTTTCATAGGACTTGCCTTGTAATGTCATCTTTCCTAGTAAGGTCAGAAAGTGCAGAGATTCTCTATTTCTGATACTACTTTACTACTTCTCTCTGGTTGCATCACTACGCCAATAACCGGGATGCAGAAGCACTTCCCAGCTCTCACAACATACCTAGGTGGGATTCATATGCAGCATCTCCCTACTCCCCTTCTTCCTGTCCTCTTCAGGACCTGGTCACCTATTATGGATGGCCAGGGGACCAGGGCTGTATGGTCCACCTGTGCCACTGTTTAGACACTGCTGATCTTAGCAAGGCTACAAAATAAAGCTGGGATAGTTCATCTTTGCTCCTCTTGCCCACAACTGCACAATCCTAGTTTGTGCCTGAGCTGAAGCAAAACTTCTCTAGAAATAGAAGCACAAACAGGTGCTGTTTGGTGGGAGCTAACCATTGCTATCAGGGATTAACGGGCATAGCTTTGTTGCTCCTACCGAGTGTAGAAGATCCGCATTCTAATAGTGATGGACCAATGGACTAATGATGCTTTAGTAATTATAGCTCCTCTCTGCTTCAACCCATTAATTTAGGAGTATGTTTTTGGAAGAGCCCCTTGATCCTAGTACCTGAGACAGAGAGGAAATCATCCACTGAAGTGATGTCATCAACAGCTTCAGTGAGAACTCGCACTTGTTTCTCCCACTGGTCTTTAAAAACGTCCATGTTGTCCTGTGCCACCTTGCTCTGGGGTCTGGCGGCCAATGTGAGCGCAGCATTTATTACCTGTTATTCAAAATAATTTGTTACAAAGAGTAGAAAATTTTTTTCACAAGTGAAGGAACAAATAGATCACAGACTGTACTAACAATGCAGCATTACACTCATTCGATACGCAGGTCTCAAGGTCTAAATGTGTTTTCACAGTTTGTGGACAACAACGTAATGACAAAGGCAAAGCTATAACCTTGATTTAGGCTGTTCTCCCTGCCTCAGCCAACTGATGCTTTTTAATGCCAAAAGAGCTCTCAAGCCCTTTTTAGCAGGACTTTTACTTACCTGTGGGCACAGACTATCGATCTGTGTTGCTGCCATACGGACTAACTTCACGCCTTCTTCATTATTCGAGATTGAACAGGCCAGATTTGCCACCTGCAATGAAATCAGGAGAATGAGAATCAAGTTTTCAGCAAGCAGACCATCTTATACCCTCCTCTCTTCTTATGGAGCCTTGAGTAGAATGAACAAATCACATACAAGTGGAACAACACAGAATCTTCTGTGCTGGTTAACAGAAACCCATGCAGGTTAGTTCCTACTGAACTAGTCATCTTGATTAGATTTTTCTCAAAATTTTCCCTCACTGTGTCAAGTGTTTCACATCCTCCTCTTGAGCTTGAAAATAATCCCCTGAGAAGTCCTACAGAGAATGCAGAGCGTGCAGACAATTATTGATACATGCAGAATGTCTCTGTTGGAAGCCTCATTCCGTAACATGTGCCTGAAGATCTCGTTCAAAGATGTAGGCATCTACATGTGCTTGCTCTGGCACAGCTTTGGGAAGCTGAAACTCCCCAGACTAAAGGCTGTTTGGGTAAGATGAAGAGAGGGGAGCTTAGAGAGACACCTGAGTGAGATCTAGCAATCAGATCACGCCTCCAGCCGCAACAGAGCTGCATCTGTGGCTTGAATGCAAGTGGCAGAGCATGTTCTCCCAGCTCATGGGAGTTCTTGCAAAAATACATTCCCAAAAGCTTTGTGCCAAGACTGTGGGTCTTCCAAACAGCAATTTATGTTGCAGTGCACATAATTAAGCTCATCAGTGATATTTGAATCACAAAGGTACATTCTGGGAGGGGGAATTCAAGATACTTTTTTTAATCATCCAAAAGTATGGCTTTTAATTCTAACCGACATTAGAACAAACTTATAAAAATTTAAATATGCTTCCTTGATATTATTCACTGTGCCTGTAGGCATAACTATCAGTTGGAAATGATTCATGAATTAGTTCAAATACCCCCATCTTTCCAATTTTCCTCCAGTCTCCCCGTGCGGTATTAATCTGTTCTCATCTCTAGCGCACATCGCCACATTAGCCCTGGTCCATCTGTTCTGCATAGAACCTATTTCACTTCACAGTTATGTAGAACGTGGTTTGCATATATCACGGTGCCAAGGCCCAGGGAAGGAAAGGACCTAAGGCTTCAAAGAGTCTTACAGGCATTTTCTAGTCAAGATCTTATCATAATGTTGTGATTTTTGTTTTCATTTCATGGTGAGACGAATGAGTTAGTCTGTTTGTTAACAGCCTTACAGCGCTCATGTCAAAAACGTTCTCCTGAGCTGGCATCTTCCAATTCATTTACCGTTTTCTGTAGTCACTTCTTTGCACACAAACAGACCACTTTAATCTTCATGAGAAACAAAAGCTAAGTAGGATAACAATTCAAATGCATTAACATGAGTGGAAACTACAGACCGTAAAACCTAACAAACGGTATTAAGTTCAGCAAAAACCATCTTCCTATATTTTAACTAAGTGGTTTTTCAGATCGCCCTTTCATTTTGTGATTATCACGATGAAAATCTGTCCTAAGGCTTCAAATGCACCATATATCTTAATTAGTTCTCATAGCAGTGAGGTATGTGACTGAAAGGGGCTGGGTGTCACCTCTTGGAAGAGGTCTTTGCAGGAAAAATCAGTGAAAATAAAACTTATTTCTTCCCTGTCTCTGTTAATTACTCTTTGAATATAATCTGAGGATAGTATTTGGACCTTGAAAAGTGTCCCGGTTTTCCAAGGAAGGATATGGACATAACCTGAGAGAACTTCTCCCTTTTTGTAAAATAATTTAGAATTTACTACATTGTTTTGGATATTACTATCAAGACAGGACGAGTAAAAATGTAATCTGTGGCTACATTAAATTAGCATCAAAAGAATATTACAGTTGCCTGTTTAAAAAAGATAATTATACCCATCCTGTATAATCCTGCTCTAAACAGTGGCTGTGGTACATTTCAGCCCTTGCCTAAACAGAGTCCTGAACCACGAGCAGTCAGACAGCAACGCTACCTTGACAATTCAGCACAGACTATGCCAGCCTGCGCCGCGGGAAGATCCCTTCTGTCAAATAAGTAGGGAGACAAGCAAATCCTACCGAGGGAGATGCAATCTGGATAAAATTGAATTCAGCACTACAATTCAAAGATGTCATGACTTTACCCAAAACTTACTTTGAAAGCATGGCAAGAGATAGGCATTACTTGCTAACATCAGTGCCATCGTGTGAGCATGGATCTGTGAAACGGTACAAGTTTTAAGTGCATTCAATCACCACATACGACACTACCGAATACACGACCTAGCTACCATCAGTTAAGATTCTTGGCACAGCAAGGTCCATATGCATGGTCCTAGTTGATAGAAACCACAAGGCGATTCAACACGATTTAGCCTACTATAACTATATCCAGCAACTTTAGATATTTTTCCTGCCTAAAACTACAACCAAAAAAACTTAGACCCATTCCACCCCACTTAGCTGAGACACTTTGGTTACATGCCAAACTGATCTCTTTGGATAATAGAAAAAAAGAGAAAGGTACTTCCAGAGGTTGTTTCAGGTCTTCAGTTGAGCGACCTCATCCTCTAGATGCATCTAGATTATTCCTTAAACTTAGATTCTAGCTGGCCCTGATGATTGTTCAAAAAGGTATTGCTGAAACATGAGAGGTTTTAATGGTGCATCACTACAACTTGTCTTGCACGTGGCATTTTTCACGCACTGTGAAGCACCCAGACTCCTCAAGGCTGGGAATTTGTTTGATATGCCCCTCCTGGGTGGGGTGGAGAAGATACCTTGGAAAGGCAAATGAAAAGGCCGTACCTTATCGTAGCTGCCAATCTGCCAAAACTTGGGTTTGACAGCCTTTACCTTCCTGCCTCAAGCACTCTGTTTCCACCAAAGCACTGAAGAGGAGATTGCAGGAGAGGCTGTGGAAGTTACCAGGTAATTTTCTTTTTTCTTTCTTTTTTTCCTGGTTACTGAATTCACTGATTGCCTAAACAGAACTCAAGTTTGTATTAGTAAGGTGAACTGTTTGAAGAGTATTTATATGAATCAATATATTCTAAATACCAAAACCAATGAGCTGTGAATCATCCTTAAAACGCGTGGGAAACTTAGTGGAACTGTAGATAAACATCATTGCCCAGAATTTCAGGTCTGCTGAGCTACCCTTCAACCATCAGAACAACTGCTAAACACCTTAAACCTGTCCTGCAACAGCACGGGAAAATAACGAGCAATAAAATAAACACTCCGGGTTTAGTGATGCTGTTTTTTTCTGCCATCACTAGAGCTGCTAAACCAATCCTAGCACAGGGGAGGTGAAAAAGCATGTACCAACTCCTTCATATTCATTTTCTATCACCGCCACCGATAGCCCAGGACATAATTCTGCACCTTGCTAGGTCTCCATCTTTGATCATGCAGATAGTTCCATTAGTTCCAATTCTGCACAATGTGCGCACAGTCAGTCCCAAGAACATGCACTTGCATTTCTTTGGCTGTATTTCAACCTCAGGCAGTTTTCCGCTGTATAGCAGATGGGGGCAGGGAAGGACTTTGTTTCTAACGCAGGATTTTATTACAGTTGTGGAAAGGACATCCCGAGGACAGGATTTTTCTAAAGATATATTTATATGGCAGCTGGAAGTGTAAATCCTGTACGGACAGGCAATGCCTCCACTAATTTTTTTTTTTTTTTTCTAGGTAGAAGCTGAAGCGTGGATTAGCATTTTTTCATTGCTTTTGCCACGCATACTACCTAGGTCATGAAAACCTTATTTCTGCCATAAAAGTGGACTCCAAGTTCCAAAAGTAATCAAGGATCTTCCACGGAAATTTGGTTTTTACAATGATGAAAATCAGGTGTAGTTCCTTTTTGTTGTCTTTTTAAACCAGCCTATTTCCAATTTTTACTTAAGTTCTTTGTATTATTGAAGTTAACTACGACTATCAAAATGTGTTGTCCTCTGATTAAACTCTAATTCAAAGATTTAACATGGCCACTCTGAATTTAATGTGAAAATGTCAAAAAAAAAAGTAAAAAAGAAATCCATTGCTTAGAGCTAAAAGGTATAAAAAAGGGACCAGTTTATGCTATAGCAAAGGAGCAATATTAGCACAGAATATTGCAGCTAATGTACGGAGTCTATTTTTTAACTTTTAAAATTCTTTTCCACCATAGATTGCTTAGAAGAAATGAGTCCAAAAGGAAAAGCTCTTTTCAGCTTCCCCAACCATTTAGCCATTCTAAGGTAGAGAATACAACCTATTTATATCTTAGTTTTGCGAATTATTTGTGAGTTTTTTCATACTTTTGGTATACACGTTTTTCCTATTTATGCAGTTTATTTTTTAACTGTAATTAACTGATGGAAATATTAGGAAGAAGAAATTTTACAGCAATTTTTTTTTTTTTAGGGAAGTATTGAATAACTTCAACAAACCCAAGACATAGTTAAACTTACCTGTCCTCACCACACATTTGAGAAACTCAAACCTTCTGAGTTATTCAGCTTGAGCTGAAGAGTCTTCTGTAGCATTCACAGACAATTAAAGACAAGCAAGTAATCAGTTACCGTGTTTCAGCTGAGCAGTGATAACTCACTGAACTGTGGTATCTTAACTGTGTCTAATTATTTATCCGTCCACTTAGTAATTTAAGCAGGTATCGTTACAATCTCTGAAGCCCTCAAAATTTTGACATATGATAATGCTGGCGCTGCTGTCGGCAGCCCAGTGATATTCATGGAGCCACAAATGAGAGATCTGGTTCTAAAGGAGAGCACAGAGTTGAGGCTAAGTTACCCAAGATCTTCAATTTATTTATCTCACTCTATTCACTCAAGCATTATATTATGAGCAAAACTCTATTTATCACTAGACAGGATGCTTTTGCACATACACAAACAAGTGCCAAAACCAAAATGTCACCGTAAATCCGTATCACAGCAGATCCCTCCCCCTCCTCCCGCACTGCCGTGCCGGTTTGTACTGCCGTTACCACACCGCGCCATGGTCTCTTGCTCCGTACCTGTTCTGTATGGCGGGGGGGAACCGCCTGCTCTGACACTGCCAACTGTCCCTCGTTTATATTCACCAGTCAGGTAGTCTTGTCTAAATGAAAGGTGTATTTTTAAGTTGTTCCCATGTAGATACATTCGCATATATTAACAACTGCACACGCAGCAGTAAAAAAGGCTTTTCTTTCGTAAATTACTAATGACCTGAGCTACGGAGTTTGATATTTGCTCTGAAAATTTTTTAATACCAAACTCTGAACATACTTAATGGAAACTGCTCAGACTTTTACAATACTCTGTACGTATCCAGGCACACCAGTAACAGCAGGACAGTAGAAAGCTCCAGAGAATTTTAAGCACAACAGTTGAATGTTTCATTTCACGTCTTACATGCTGCCCGCTGAACCTATGAAAAAGTCTTCTCACTTCTCAAAAGGTCAACAGCATATTCATTCTTACTTACTACAGGAATAAGGCTTTTCCACTCCCTCCAGCCCCCTTCAGACTCCCTCCATATCAGATTTAGTTGAAAGAGCTTCAAGAGCTTTCTGCTTTTGGTAAAGTTTGAAGTAACTCTGACTTGAATAAATTCAGTGGGTCTTGGTCTGAGACTTTGGAAAGAAACTCAGGAGTGTTGGAAGCCTCGTGTACTGAAAGCTCAACTCAAAATGCAAAAATCCTGGCTTCAGACAATTTCATTGAAGTGTGGTTAATATAATCTCAATCTCCTCCATTTTCCGGCACATGCCATGATTATTGCCTATAGGATGGGACAGAAGCAAGATCAAAAATGAAACACCTTGAAAAATCTTTCTACTATGCTGTTTTCATAACTGAGAAAAAAAATTACATTGGTTCGTGTTCAGTTGTAGAGCTGCCAGTAGAGAATACAAGAAAAGAGTATCGTATGTCTGATCCTTTACCTTTAATATTAGCCAATAATAATGATTTTATATATGAATAAAAATTATATCCACTTGAAGTATATGCCGACTCTTCTTTTATTTCCTTTTGCTTTTTAGATGGAATCTGACCTTACAGCTCTGTCTTCCTGAAACAGGTCAAGTTTCTACATCACACTGATTAGCCCCAACTGTGATAAATGTGGCTGATTTCAAGCACAAGGAACCGCCTACTAAGGTCCAAGGACCTGCTAAAATGAGACGGGTACCATGCTAATGTACATCTGCAATTTTAGACCCGCTTTCCAGGTCACAGTGATTTCTCAGCAGCATCAGCCCAAGCATTCTCAACAGAAAACAGGGGAAAACAAACTGACTCTTAAAAAGGCAGGTAAGTGTTTCAGAGCATTTTTCCAATTTACACCGGAGAAAATAATTCTGGAAACTTCTTAAGCTTAATTTATTAAATTATTCAAGCAATGCTGCTGGGCACTTGGTGTGCAGCACTGCCCAGAACTACCAATCTGTGTCTTCAGCTAGAACAAACGTGCTCAGAGCTGTTCCAGTTACTACACATTAAGACTCCATCCCACAACTAAAAGTCCCGGTGTATATCTCTTAGGGGTTCTGTAATCCACTATATCTCTAAATAGCTTGAAATCCAAAGACTTCTGAAAAGTGGGTATGGGTGTTGACTCCCAGAGCAGAAATCAACAGAAATGCTTCTGGCTTTGACAGAGAAGTCCCTAATGAATTACACATGATCCTCCCTTATTTTCAAATCTGCTTCTGAGGCTTTCAGCTGGCATACAGTTGATAGTCACTAGCAGTGGGGAACGCATAAGCACCCCAGCTGGCCAGCAGAGAGGGAGCTGGAGACAGCAGAAAAGGCTTTCTCCCCTGAGGTTCCCTCCTCCCGGAGCTGGGAAGGGCAGTGGGGCACTCAGCTTCCCATAGGTGGGATTTCTGCCTTCACTGGTTTGCTCACTGCATTGATGCAATTTCTGAATTTCCTCTGCATACACGTGCATCCGTTGCTGAAGGCATCAGCAGCAAATGGCTCTAGCAAACCCAGGAGAAGAGCAGGACTTAATCTCAAAAACACCGTTAAGACCAGATTCCTGCTCTACTTATAACTGGGTCTGAGCAATGCAGCGTCGCACTGATGAAATGCAGCACATGGTTCTACAAGAAAGCAGCTTCTAAAGCTGCAGGGGCTCTGTTCCCTCTTGCCTGTCCATCTGCTCAGCTGGGCCATGAAGCAGATATCCTGTCCTAAACCACACAGCTAACCCAACTGCTGAATCAGCTGGAACTGATTGATTTTATTTACTGATTTTCTGAGTTACAGGTATAAACGCATTTTGTATCACAATGGTACCCATTTATTTTCTTCCTTTCCTTTTCTTCCTTGTAAAATGTCCAGCCACAAGAATTCCTTCTGCATAGGTCAGAGACCAGTGACCCATCTCAGCGCTCTCTTACCTCTGTTAGCAGGATCAGGTTACTTTTCTATTTAATTTGACTGTAGGTAAAGGCCCTCTTACACCACTCTTCTATACCTGGTCTATTCATACTGAAAAAACAGTGATCAAAGATACAGAAAACCAACAAATACTACAGCAACAGCTCTGAAATGCCAGACAACGAAAATCTTTAACCAACAGCAAGCGTTACGCTCCAAAGCATGCAAAATGGCCAAAAGATTTTTGTGTTTTGGTAGACCAGGTGTCGCGGTTTGAGAAGGGGGGCTGT
>NW_010390305.1:0-11634 GCF_000710305.1 Buceros rhinoceros silvestris | reverse complement strand
GGGTTTCCCGCGGGGGTTTTCGTCCTGCAGCAGCTGCCGGCGCTGGGTGGGAGCTCCCTTGTGGGGCAAGGAGCTGCCGGGGCCGAGACCCCACTCACCCCTTCCCGGGCGCCGCGGGTACGAGTTCGTGTTTTTCGGGGGAGGCGCCCGGGTTGGGGAAGGGGTTTAACCTTGTGTGTCGCTTCGCTGGCGTAAAACTCTTAATACCTGCATGTTCTACAATGATACTTACCGTTAAAACTAGATGGTAAGATGCATTTGCCCTCTTTTTAAAGGTTATAGTAGTGCTTGAATTTAAACGAGTACGAAGGTGTTAGAAGTAGCATAAATTAAGATCTCCCTAGTCAGCACAGTACTTGTCCTCGCTTCATTTAAAGTGCCATGAACTATGTACGGTTTTTTATAAACTTGGATAATCACATTTATTTGATTTTTGGTGTGTTTGTTGCTAAGGTCTTGCAGAGGTTTAACCTACTTGCCTTGCTGTAAATACACAGGTGGTGGTTTTATAGTAGGACAGGCATGAAAGAATATTTTTTGAGAGTTGGGATTTGTTCAAAACAACAGTATCACAGGATCATCTGGCTGGAAGTGACCTTTAAGATCATCGAGTCCAACCGTACACCCTGCACTGCCAGAGTCCCTAAACTGTGTCCCTCAGTGCCACATCTACACATCTGTTAAACAATACCAGGGATATAAATTGCTGCTGTAAAATGGCTCTTGTGTATTTTATGTTAGGAAAAATGTGATTTTAAATACGCTTTTTTTTTTCTTCACAGAACCCTCCGATATGTTCCTGAAAGCTCCCAAGACAAAATTATCTCTGATGAAGATGTCTTTCAAACTCTATTGAAAATATTTAAAGCTCTGTTCATAAATGACTTGACTAGACAAGCACATATTTTGGCCTTACTTCCAGAAATCAAACGTGAATATCTGGAATTCCTGACTGTTGAGCAGAAAGGATCAAAAGTAAATTCATGTAACCATCAGAGTCGACGTGCGTTTAGTCCAGAGGAGGTTCTGTTTAATACACTAGGGTTCACTGTTAGCAGAGACCGAAGTTCCCTGGTGTCTGCTGGAACTGGAGTCTTTGTCACTAAAGGTTTTGTACCAAAAGGGACTGTTGTATCTATGTATCCTGGTAATGCAATGTTCTTTTCTTCTGATAAAGTTAGTTGTGATTTGTAACCATCTAATTATAGAATGACAAAGTTCTACGCTGGTTTTTATTTCATGGGTTTTATTTCTGTCACTTCTTTCAAAATCACAAGTTACAGTGAGTGAGAATGTTTCTGTATAAAATTACTAGAGTTCTTTTGAAAATGAGCAAAGCAATATGGAGGGGGGTAATTTTGTCTGTAGAAAAAAGTGTATTGATTTTTCGGCTGCTAGAAAAGTTGTTTGAAATTCTTTAAACTCAAATGCATAAGAGCAGTTACAAGTCTATGAACAATACAGTTTAATTCTGTTTGTGTTTTGGATAAGGATCTGAAAAATGAGGTTTTGAGATCTCCCTGCAGACCAGCAGGCAGGACTATGAACTTTTTCAAAGCCCAGAACCAGTGGTTGGGCAATGAAAATAAAACCTTCACTCAGCCGTACTCTCTTCCATAAAGCATGTTTGGAAAATCGGCACTTCTCTGTTCCTCTTCCTCCTCCTCATTTCGAGGAATTGTATTTGCTTACATTTCTTGAACAGATCTGTAGTTCTGTCAGTATGGCCAATCTGGGACAGCTCTGTGAAACGCTTTGGGTTTGTTTCTGTTTCATCTGTCAACAGAACCATCCGCTGCGTGCAGTCTCTAGCTTGTGCCAGTATTGCAGGATCGGGACCATTCCAGGCACTGGGCAGTGGAGCATGTTTTGTCATGGCAAAGCAGGAGTGTCTGGCCATTACCAGTGACTGGTAAACTGACTAATTGTCAAATGACAGTCACAGAGAATGAGCCTGCCACCTTGCAGTTCACCTCAAATTGCAGGCACATACTAAGTGCGTAGAGTGTAGAGAGTCTCCTCCAACAGCTCCTCTAGCAAAGGGAGATGAGGTGTTGACATGCCTCCTTTTTCAGGGTAAGAAGGAAACTCAGGGCTGCTGGCTGGAGGACGGACCCTGTGGAAAGAGCAGGCCCGTGCTCTCCTGCCTGCTGTTGGCAGCGCGTGCAGCCAGCGGAGTGGGCCTTTGCCCAGCTCCACGAGAGATTGTCGTGAAAGATTTCTGCAGAGTGTCGCTGGAGATGTAATGGATGTGAGAAAGGCAGGACTGCAACCTCATGAAAAATTGCAAGCCAGTCTGCTGTCACTTTTCTGTGCTTGGAACACAGAGCAGGTTAAATCCTGTCCATATGTTTTGGAATAGTCAGCTGAAATGATTTTCTGTTCTTGGTTCGGCATTTTCCTTCTGTACCAGAAAACCTCCCTGGTCAGGGTGGTGGAGGGTGGGTGCTCGCGGGTCCTTGCTGTCTGTGTCTGCATTTCAAAGCATCCTGACACAGTAGTAACAGCTTAGCATCTTCAGCAGCACTTTCCCGGACAAACACCCCGTGACGTTTTCCTCTCTGAAGCACGCTGCTTGGCTGTGATGCTTTATCTACCTCTCACGCAGGCAGGCGACACAGGCCTCCTCTTCAGTGATTGCCGTCAGTGGCTGCTCTCCGTTATAGCTCATGTGAATTTTTGTTTGCATCCCACAAATGTGGCAAAAAGCTTGTAGGTCTCTTAGCCCCTCTGTGGCCTTTGAGTTTCTCTGTGGAGGGGACTGGCTGATATCATAAGCCCATTCTGATAGTTAACTTATTTTCTTGTGAAATAATCATATCTGTCTTGCAACAGGTACAGTATACAGAAAGCATGAGCCCATCTTTTTCCAGTCCCTTGGCAACCCCTTTGTTTTTAGGTGCATAGATGGCATCTTTATTGATGGGAACGATAAAGGTCTATCAAGATCGGTGTACAGGTAAGCAGTCGAAAGAAACGGGATTGTCATGCAACTGTTTTAAAACACTCATGATAATAGCTTTAGATCTGTTTTTTGTTACCCTAAATTGAGTTATATTTGAGTGTCATCCACCTGCGTGCATCTTGTAATGTAAACAACACAAGAGTAGGAGCTGCTGCTTGTGATCTGTTATGTACTTATGTCCTTATCTGTCATGCCAATGACAAGTGTTTTGATAAACAGACACTGTTTCATGTAAAGAAAATAGTTTTAATAGGATCGAGATGTAGCATAAGATTTTTTAAATGCTTCCGAGCTGTTACTCAAATCTGTTTAATGGACCAAAAAACAAAAAAAAAAGTGCTGCTATAGGGACTCAATAATAATACCAAAAGTGTGGATCTGGTAACTCTGGCTCTGGTCTACAGATAAGAGTGCTTAAGAAAGGAGCAGTAACCTTAATAATAGTAGTAATAGGCATGGCCAGGAGTTCAAGGGAAGTGATTCTTCCCTTCTACTCCACTTTCATGAGACCCCACCTGGAGTACTGTGTTCAGCTCTGGGGCACCCAGAAAGATGTGGACCTGCTTGAGTAAGTCCGGAGGAGGGCCATGAAGATGATCAGGGGGCTGGAGCACCTTCCCTATGAGGACAGGCTGAGAGAGTTGGGGTTTTTCAGCCTGGAAAAGAGAAGGCTCCAGGAGACCTTATAGCTGCCTTCCAGTACTTAAAGGGAGCTTACAGGAAAGATGGGGAGGGACTTCACTTTGAAAGAGGGTGGATGTAGTTTAGATATTAGGGAGAAATTCTTTACTCTGAGGGTGGTGAGACACTGAAAGAGGTTGCCTAGAGAAGCTGTGGATGCCCTCTTCCTGGAAGTGTTCAAGGCCAGGTTAGACGGGGCTTCGAGCAACCTGGTCTAGTGGCAGTGTCCCTGCCCATGACAAGGCGTTTGGAACTAGATGATCTTTAAGGTCCCTTCCAACCCAAACCATTCTTTGTGATTCTGTGGTTCTGTTATCATTATTACTATTGTTTCCTTTGTTGTTGCAGTTACATCAAGTTGGAAGGGACCCATGATCACCAGGTCCAACTCCCTGCTTTGCACAACCTAAAACTAAACCATATGACTAAGAGCATCATCCAAATGCTCTTAAAACTGACAGGTTTGGTGCCATGACTGCCTGCCTGGAGAGCCTGTTCCAGTGACTGACCACCCTCCTGGTGAAGAGCCTTTTCCTACTGTCCAGGCTGAACTTCCCCTGAAGCAGCTAGCCTGGACTGTTTTAGCTTACCTTAAATGTGTGTTGAAATATGACATGAAAAGAAAACAATAATAAGCAAAAGATTTTAAATCTGGGAATGAGTTAGAAGTTGATTTTGTAATAAGCCTTCGCATATTTAGAGGTGAACGAGATGTGTTGACAGTTGTGTAATGGTAATGTTTCATGTTGATTTATGGAACGGTATGTGGTGGTTTTGTTCTGGTTCTTCCACCAGAGTCTGAAAGACTCTCTCCCACACACTAGTGGGAGGTTTAAATGTACATTTCAGACTATCTCCGAGGTTTTGGTCTGCACACACCTCCCCCCACCCTAGTATTGTCCTGTCTACCAGGTGGGTTGGACACCTGTAACTTTACCCATTGTAAC
Organism: Buceros rhinoceros silvestris; assembly: GCF_000710305.1. Lineage (NCBI taxonomy): Eukaryota > Metazoa > Chordata > Aves > Bucerotiformes > Bucerotidae > Buceros > Buceros rhinoceros. The sequence continues at coordinate 7,041 of NW_010390305.1, read as the reverse complement.
TGTGGCCATTTCTACAGGAGGAAGTACAAATAACCTGTTAAGTTGTGGAGCCGTGGTTCCTGTTAATGCTGTCAGTCGTTTCAGGTCTTGCAGCAGGAGAGATCAGCTTGGCCCATTGCAGATGAGCGATGAGAGCTGGCTCACAGCTGCCCTGCAAAATCCACTGGCGGTGGGACAGTATGTCAACAACTGCTCACATGGTAAGTTGCCAAGTAAATTTTCCAGGCTTGAGTTTGTCTTCATAGACATAAATTGTTTTGGAGGTGACACAGAGAGTCAGTTACTGATCTTGGGTGAGAATGGTGCTGTTTAAAAACAACATGAGCACTTACGGGAAAAGAATTTCTGAGGCGTTTTGTGACAGCTGGGTGTTAGAATCCTTCTGTGCAGCAGTGCCTCAGGTATCACTGTGCTTTTCTCGGTGACTTCCCCAGTCCGATTCCAGGTACGTAAAACAAAAGACACACATCCCAATATGTGAGAAGGTGGGAAGGGGTATCTGGCGAAGGACCACTGGGCTGAGGCAGTACACAGGGATGCAGATCAACTTCCCTTGTATGGTTCCAGCAGTCTTCATGAGAAAACCACACACGCAGTGATGTGTACAGTAAGATCCTGTCACTACCCGGTTTGAACTATAATTGTTTTCTTAGACTTCCTATGTTTATGCTCAAAATCCAGTTAACATGTTGGTGTGATAGAACTATATTTATTCTGTCTCACACAGTCTGAGTTGGTCTTAAGATTTGGGGAAATAAATAACTCATGGGAATGGTCATGAGATACAGAAAGTTTGAGAGTTGCTACCATACCTAGCTTCTAAGTGGCTTTCAGAGCCTGCATTACTGGGGAGAAACCCTGCTTCCAAGTAGCATCCAGAAAGGTTGCTGGGGTAGTGAACCAGGTATTGACTGGCATGGAGATAAAGGGCTGTCCCATGAAACTCTTTCTTCAAGGTCCAATGTCCAGGTAAAGAAAATTCCCTTCTTCCTGCTGGGCAGGTGGAGATTTTCTCCCAGGCTGAGTTTATGACACATTTTGCTCCAGGAAATTTTTAATTTTTTTTTAATTGTGAAAGCAAATGTATATTAACGACATATAGCAAGACTGTAAGTTACCCGGGCACTGTGTGAGTTGTGCCCCTTCATATACATATTGATTATCCAGTCATCCTGTTTTAATGCAGTGAGCATGAATTAAGACTCCTGTAATTGGTTGTGTATCTCTTGTTTAAGTTCAAAACAGGACTTCAGAGGAGTGTAGTAGCTACCAACAGAGGCATGGTTTTCAGGCTTGATGAAGCATCTGGTACTTCTGCAGCAGTACATTTGATGTTTTTACACATCTCTAAACCCTATCTAGGATTTTCTTATTATCATAGAGACTTTTTTTCTTATTTCCAGAAAAAGCAGCCAATGTGTGTTATCAGGAGTTTGATGTGCCAGGATATTTTCCAGTGGAACTGAGACAGTATCTTCCCAACGTTGTCTACAGCCATGACATAGAGAGGTCAGCAGTGAATCAAAGAGCTCATGGTTTTGTATGACGAAAAGTATACTGTATGTGTGGAAGAGACAGACACGACTGAAGAATGTTATTATTCCATATGAAGATGAGTTAGTTACACAATCTACAAATCTTTTAAACGCTTCCAGGGATGGTGGCTCCACCACCTCCCTGGGCAGTTTGTTCCAGTGCTTGACAACCCTCTCTTCAAAGAAATTTTTCCTAATATCCAGCCTAAACCTCCCCTGGTGCAACTTGAGGCCATTTTCTCTCAGCCTCACTTGTTACATGGGAGAAGAGACTAACCCCAACCTCACTACAGCCTCCTTTCAGGTAGTTCTAGAAAGTGATGAGGTCTCACCTAAGCCTCCTTTTCTCCAGGCTAAACAACCCCAGTTTTCTCAGCTGCTCCTCGTAAGGCTTGTGCTCTAGATCCTTCATGAAGAAGAGCTTCATTGCTCTTCTTTAGACATGTTCCAGTGCCTCATTGTCCTTGCAGTGCAGGTCCCAAAACTGGACACAGTACTCAAGGTGTGGCCTCACTCACGCCGAGTGCAGGGGGACAATCACTTCCCCACTCCTGCTGGCCACACTATTGCTGATACAAGCCAGGATGCTGTTAGCTTTCTTGGTCCCCTGGGCATGCTGCCCTGTGGGTTGGCATGTCTGGGGGAATGAATTCTGCCCCATGAACTTTGCTATAGCTTCTACTCCTGTCTGTATATGTGTTTTTTCTCTGTCTTGACTAATTCTTTTCATTTCTGAGTAATTGTGTGAGTGAAACATTATCGGCATACCCACATAAGCTGTCTTTTTTTTTGGTAATTTTGTTGGGTTTGCTTGTATTTGCTAAATGTATTTCAGTGTTGGTTTTCCTGGCAGGCTCCCTGGCCTGCATTATGCATGTTACTCCCAAGAGTAATCTAGCCAGAGCCATTGTTTTAGCTTCTTGCTGTGAAGAATTACAAAAAGAAAAAATTCAAAGGCAAATATAATTGTTCTCTTCCTCACGTTTTGCTTTTCCTTCTTTTACAGCCACCTGAGGTATGTGGTGCTTGTCACTCTCAGAGACATCAAGCAAGGGGAAGAACTTTTTTCTAATTACTACACTGTTTGTCAGCTGAATTAATAGATTCACGACTGAAGAAATGTGGGTCATTAAAATACTTACTGCGTGTATACCTCAAGCCTCATGAGCATTTTTACCGAATGGTGGGCTGTAGCTTTACCATTTAGACAGCAAGCTGTGGGCCTGTGTTTGCCCAAAAACACTCCACATTTGATGCAGAGGTGAGGGTTTAACCGTATACACCATTAGGTTCTCGGCTGTCTGCAGTTGTTGGTATTATTGCTTATTGGCAGTCTGCTGTCCATACAGTAGCTCCTCAAAGGAAAACCTAGAAGTCCTGGGTGTGTCATTTAATCTAGTTTGCACAGTTGTCTGTGGCTCAGCTTTAATATTTTGCCATTTCCCTTCTTGTGCCTACAACGGACACTATTTGCAAAAATGTCTTCTGTCTGGTGAACTATTCCTTGGGTAATCATCGTGGTTCACAGTAATTACTAGTTCTTACTCTGGTTTTCTTGGAGTTGCTCCCTTCGGTATCAGCTTTCTTTTAGGAAGTATTTCATTGCAGCCAGTTTTCTGTATCTTTTATGAAGCCGGTTTTGGAACTGTGTTAATACGCACTTCAGATGTGCCTGCATGGTGCGCTCTCATCAAGCAGCCGACTTGAGCCACTGGCTTTAGTTATGCCTGTCTTGGGGTGGGAGGGAAGATGGTGTCTGTCTTGAAGCCCTGTCCAGTCCCCGTGGTTCAGTGCAAGTTTTCTGGCATGTGGCAACTTTCATAGCTTTTATTCTCAAAGAGAGAAAATTTGATGTTGCAGTGTATCTGGGGGAAATAATGCCAACCAAAATGTGCTGTATGGGTTGTTGGGGTCTTTTGGGTTTGGTTTGGTTTGTTTTTAATGAATTACTGGCATAAGCAGAGCCAGCCATTCCCACATTAATTCTTGTTGCTGTCTGCAGTCTGCCTTCAGAAGGTAAACAAGAGACAGCTTGTCAGTCTTTTGGTCTGGCTAAACAGCTTGGGAAAGAAAAAACCTCACAGTATTTACTGCAAAAGTCCAAGCAAGCCTTCTAACGAATTTGTGGTTGGCATAAGCTCATGAGAAAGGAGGACCTGGGGAACAGTGTCCTTTAACAAATCTGTTAATGGTTGGGGCAGCCCGGGTGCCCTGCTTAGCTGCAGAAGAATCTCGTCTCCTTTTCAGAAAGCAAAGCTTTTCTGTGTCTGTGTAACTTGGTCTCCTTCCAAGCCTAACCTTGTCTATCACACTCATCTGGAATTCCTTCACAGCCAGAGAAGGCTGGCTTTTTGAGGAAGACTTAAACAGCGGAGCTACGAGAGAGTGTCGTGTGACTCAGCATGAGTTGTAAAAGTTTTATGAAAATGCTGGGGACAGTCCTTGTGTCTTCACTGTGTGCTAACAGATCAGAGCAGGCAGTCTGCTTCAGAGAACACTCATCCTCACCACTCTGAGACTCCCTTCTCTCTCCTAAGCTGGTCCTGCTCTCCGTCTGTCTGGGAGGAGGTTATTGGGCATCTCAGTCGCTGAAGAGGAGGCCGTTTGTCAGGGCACCTGCAGTGCTGCTTGGCTCAGCAGGTCAGGTGGGGCGCACTGGTCTCAGCATGCCAGAAAAGGCAGGTGCTGTTCATGTTCTCAGGCTGAGCTGTAGTGTGAGGGCATAGATTACTTCAGCACTCTCATTACACACTTTTTAAATGGCTGGATTTGGAAGTACCGTCCTGTCCGACAGCTGTGTATCTTAGATTTACAACTCATTTGTTGAGAAGGGTTTGCTTTGCTGCACTTGCTGCCTCGTGGATGTGTGTTGCACAGTAGTGGAGAACTGTGGTGCTGAAGCACGGGCTGCTGGTCACTCACAGGGTCCGTGGGACTAGCTTCTCCTTGCTGAAACACTGGAACCTGTCAGTATGCTTCAAGGACTGCTCACACGCGGGGGAAAGCAGGACCTGGGCTGCAAGTGGCAGCAGCGATTTCTGTCTGGTCGTGGCTACAAAAGGCCAAAAAGTGGCTGGACAAGGAGGAGGTGCAGTCAGATGGTACTTCTGAGCAAGCAGCAGCGCTACATGGAGGCTGAACAGGAGATGGTAGAAGAGTAGAAATGGTGGTTCAGTAAAGTGCTGCAACCTGTGAAAGGGCTTCAGGTACATCAGACTCTTCCTAGACTCCCATCTCTTCATTAAAGATGAAAGGTTCTAATTCCCTGTGTGCCCATTCATTACCGCTACATTGACACTGCCACTGTATTCTGATGATGTTCCAGATGTAATGTGCAATCTGACCATAACCCTGTAAAATTCTTTATGCAATCTATTTATAGTTTGTTAATGAATTATTCATTACAGTATGTACAATCCTTCTCCTGCAGGATGATTTGTCTGGGTGATTGTCATTGGCATTCCCTAAAAATAGGGACTTACCTCTGTCTTCATCTACCTGTACATTTAGTGGTAGAAGGAATGGAAATTCAACCCAAAATTTAAGGTAGTTTCAATTTCTGACAGGTCCTATCTATCCGCAAAGTCCTTCCTCCAGATGCAGACCCAGCGTCTGCATGTGTTAAAATACTTTAGTAATTCAGGAGATAATTTGTATGTTTGTATTTGTTGCCAGGCTGTGATGCGCCGGCTGAGGTCCTCAGCTATCTTGGGCCTGGCTGGGATGGAAGTAATTCTCCCCACAGCCACCCTCACAGTGCTACGCTTTCTCTTGGCAGCTAGAAGGGTGCTGAAAACACACCAGTGTTTCGGCTACAGCTGAGCTGTGCTCGCACCGTACCAAGGCTGTTTCACCACCATTCCACTTCCCTGCACCAGCGGGCTGGAAATGGGCAAGATCTTGGGAGGGGACACAGACAAGAGAGCTGACCCAGAGAGACCAAGGGCTATTCCACACCACATGATGTCTGCTTAGCACCAAAAGCTAAGAGAAAGAAGGAGGGGGGGGAAGGCGTTTGTTATTAAGGTGTTCGTCTGTCTTCTGGACGATTTGCTACACTTGCTGAGGTCCTCCTTCCCAGGTAGTGGCTAGACGTTGCCTGCTGATGGAAGAATAAATTGGTTTGTCTTCCTTTGCTTTTGAACTGCCTTTACTTCTCTTTTATTAAACTGCCTTTATCTGAACTCTTAAGTTCTTCTTCATCCTACTTTCTCCCAGTTGTACTGAGGAGGTGAGTGATAGAGCAGCTTGGTGTGCACTTGGTGGCCAGCCAAGGTGAACCCACCACACCAACAGAAGAGCAAAAACAGGAGTGCATGGGGAAGATGGAAAGATTTGCCACTGCACACAGAGTTTTAGGCTCATTTTTCCTGGATTTGTCTGAATTCCTTATGTCTGTGGTAAGCATCCTGGTAGTCCTGGTGCTGCCAGTGGAGGAATCCCTAGACTCAGGCACCAGAGTGCAGCTTGCCAACTTGGGGCAGGGAGGTCAAAACACCAAGAAGCTTAGCAGGTTGGGTTGAATCCAGGTGCCTTCTGAGCAGGAGGGTGCAGTCCTTGACACTACAGTACTAATTTGGAAACACTGAGAGCCAGCTGCTGCTGTTCAGACAGCGAAATCAGATTTTGGAGTAAATGAGATTGTATCAAGAGACACCCAGCTGGTCTCACTAGGCTCTGCTGAAGAAAATCAATCATCTGCAAGGCTCTGACTTTCCATGACTTAGCTCAAAAGGCAGAACTGGTGGTAACAATTGACTGTAATTCTCCAGGGGGTTGTTAACTGGAATCCCTGTTGATTCAGCATGGCAGGAGAACAGAGATGCTTGAAAAGACTGAGATGTGTTAACAAACTTTGCAGGGGTGCAGACTTGCAGGGAGAATAGAGAGTTGGCCCACAGCACGAGAGGGACGTGCGGAGGGAATCCGCTGCAAGGGTCTGGCACATGAATCAGAAACTCACTTTTAAAAACAATCAAATCTCGATCAAGTTGCCGAAGTACTCAGTACTGATTCTGAAGATTCAGAAGCACTACCAGTGCGACTTGGAGCAGGTGGACATGAAAGACGTATGTCGGCCTTTCTGGTTAGCACTCCTGGGTCTAAAATGCCTGTCCGCACAGGGAGCCCCCCCCTGCAGGTTTTGCAGCTAAGAGACCACTCTTCCCTCAGGTCTTTGTTCTCGGAGCTGTTTTGTCCATCCCCACTGTGTGTGGCCATGGAGAGTGTGATCAAGGCAAACCACATCTCCTTGCTGTGGTGATTCCACTTCGGAAAGACTGAGAATGAGTCTGTCAGACAGTGAAAAAAAAATGTTAAAATACTGAAGGGTATGTATGTGTGTCTATATCGATATATATATGTGTGTGTGTGTATTCATACATATACACAGGTGGGTTTCTATATGCATATGTCTAAGCGGGACTGGTGTAGGGGCTACAGGTCCCCAAGCAACTCCGAAGGCACGGTGGTAGTGTTGTCCCAAAACACGGGTTCTTCAGCCGGT
>NW_010390304.1:6021-8055 GCF_000710305.1 Buceros rhinoceros silvestris | reverse complement strand
GCATTAAACCACTTTTGTTCCACCTCTTTAAGCTAAAACCTGTATTTCACTTGTTTTCTTTTTCCTAAAAAGCCTAAACAAGCCCAAACAAGCCCAACCAAATCACTTAAACTCTTTTGTGTAGCCCTCAGGTGGGTTCACATGCTCCCCGAGGCTATAGAAAGTGGCAAAAGCAAAAAAACCTTTCGGAAATTCCAGCTATCTAATTTCAAACTATGACACCTGCCTTTGTAGAAATCAAGCCTCTCATTGGTATGATCTTGCAGGAATAGCTGTGAAAACATCTGCTCATAGGATACCAGTTCTAAGAAGCCCCAGTACTGCTAGACAAGGAGGTGTTTGTTTTAATTTTTCAGGCAATGCTCTTCTCATGTCATGAAATGAAATACTGATTAATCCAGCTGCCTGTGCCCACCAAATGCACATGACACCACCCATCTTGATAATTCTGGAACCTGAAGAAGCCAGGCACACGTATGAATTGCATCTCTTTTAACAGATGCATTTATCTGGAACAGTTCTTTGAATCAGTCTTTAATCTCCATCTCTTGACGTTTCTACTAAGCGTGTCTTTCTCAGCAAAGAATGGCATTGACAAATGAAATTAGAATCATGGAATTAATTTCTTTGCTACAAGGAATGGAATGAAATAGATTCCTTTGCTATGAACCAGTTGCAGCCATTAGCCCTAAGTTTTACAATTGTTTCTATTGTTAAATTTGCTCAAAAAACAGTTGGTTGAGCATATTTTATCTGTCACATTTGTTTTTATTGTTTAAAATGACCAGACTTAGTGCAGATCCCACACTCAAACATAATGAAGTGAAGGATTTGAAAGAGAATATTTTTATTAGATGCCAAATATTTCTTATTTTGTTAAGATGCTTTTTCATATCTAATTTATAAAATGACAGATAATTAACAACTGATATTCATATTTTCACCCTTTTATATACTCCCACAAAATGACTAAAATCATTAAGATGATAACTTCCAAAAAGCTCTTCCAGCTGATAGAATCTCCAGGCACTTAGAGCTCTGAGTTTGTTGTAATTGCAGTACTACTCCCAAATGCTAAAGGCAGTTAAGATAATAAACTCATTAACATGAAACAACTATCCAGAGACAAGGTTCATAAAGGCACACTTTATTTAATTCTTCTTTTTATTGTGGTAATATGAAGTTAAATTGATTCCCTGGACTGCTTATAGGAACTGAGAACAGGTTTGCAACCTGTCCACCTGAAAAATGGATAATTTTTAATTTCTCTTGTAATAGTTCTTGTTATGTCTTACCTACAGTATTAACAATAACATCCAGGGATACAGTTAGGCAATAAAGGTATTTTTTTTTTCCTTATTCTAATTTTACTGACACTGGAGCTGTTGCCCGTGAATAAATTGGAAAACTCTAATATGTAAGCCAAATTTTCAGATAGAGAAAATCGTGGTTTCAGCCTTTTCCTAAAGAATTCTTGGTGAAGTCACAGAATCAGAGTACTTTTGGTTGAAAGAGACCTTTCAGATCATCGAGACCAATGATTGACCGTGCACTGTCAAGTCATCTATAAACCATGCCCTTAGGTATCACACCTACATGTCTTTTAAATGCTTGCAGGGATAAGGACTCCACTATTTCCCTGGGCAGCCCGTTCCAATGCTTCACAACTCTCTCTGTAAAGAAATTTTTTTTAATATCCCCTAAATTTCCCCTGGCACAACTTGAGGCCAGTTCCTGTTGTCCTACCCCTTGTTACTTGAAGGAAGAAACCAACCACAACCTCACTACAGCCTCCTTTCAGGCATTTGTAGAGAGTGATGAGGTCTCCCCTCAGCCTCCTTTTCTCCAGACTAAACAAACCCAGTGCCCTCAGCTGCTCCTCACAGGACTTGTGCTCTAGACCCTTCACCAGCTTCAAAGCCCTTTTCTGGACACACTCCAGCACCTCAATGTCCTTCTCAAAGTAAGAGGCCCAAAACTGGACACAGTATTCAAGGTGTGGCCTCACCAGTGCCAAGTACAGGAGGACAAACA
>NW_010390304.1:0-5955 GCF_000710305.1 Buceros rhinoceros silvestris | reverse complement strand
GGCTGTTGACCAACACCCCCAGGTCCTTTTCTGCTGGGCAGCTTTCCAGCCACTCTTCCCCAAGCCTGTAAGCATTGCAGGGGATTGTTGTGACCCAAATGCAGGATCCAGTTATTGGCCTTATTGAACCTCATACCACTGGCCTCAGCCCATCAATTCAACCTCTCCAGATCCCTCCAAATCCCTTCTGTAGAGCCTTCCAACCTTCAATCAGATCAACACACCTGTCTAACTTAGTGTCATCTGCAAACTTAATGAGGGTGCACTCAATCTCCTCATCCAAGCCATGAGCACACAGTTTCTCCAGGTGATGCATGAGTCCTCATTCTACATAAAGATATAACTTCTATATAAACATCAAATAATATTAACAAAGACAACAGAAAAATGCATCTGAATTAATGATCTCCAAGTAAAAGTCTCATTCTGATGGCATTTTTATTAACTTGTGGAAAGATGTAAGATATGGAAAACAGTAGTGTGACATGAGTAATCAAGTTACCAAATTATGTAGGAGTTTACTGCATATCAATTAGTTAATGCAGTTTTGTGTGCATATTCAGATCCTGACGTAAGTGGAAGAGAGCTCACTCAAGAGGCCACCTCAATTTAGATTAATCATGATTTGTGAAGAGTATCATTAGAACTGATATTATATGCCACCTTTCATGTCTATCTTAAAGCACAAGGCACCCTAACTAACACATTATAAACTATTTATTTAAGAATAAAAGGCAATCTTGACGACAGGCTTAGTTAACTGTGTGTTTTGACAACAGCTTGCACAAATTAGTCTTCCAGAGGCTGTTGAACTACTCTTGCTCTAGCACGACTAAACTGAAATCTTACAGTAATGTCCAATTTGTTACAGCAGGTGGATAGAAGTAAAGAAAGTGACTTTGTTCTTGAAAAACTATCAGACTTCTGCAGAAATTTGCTGATATTTGGGTACAGAAGATATTTGGGTACAGAAGATATTTGGGTAGAGATAGGCATGCATACATGGATAGATACACAAGGCAAATTTACTTGGGGGCACTAAAATTTACCAGCTGAAGTGGCAGTCAGGTTAAATTTAGGTAACATCTCAGTCATCCACTCTTAAAATCTCTGACTTATAGAGGCACTGAAAAGTTAGCCAATTATTGCTTCAAGGACCCAAAATTTTGTTTCTTCAAATGACCAAAATTGCTATCACTTTCCCAGAATTTAGCAGCTTGAGGTACACTCAAAGAGGAGCCGGGATCTTAATACTAAATATTCCTCTGGCTGCTAGAGCCATGTACCACGGTAAATACAGTAATAATGTCACTGGTAACAGGCTGTTGGTCTTGTACTGATTTTACACCTACTCAGGACTGAGTTCGGTAAGTAGAGAATTCATCCACAACACGAGAAACCTGTTTTTTCCTCCTTAATCTGTTGTATCTGGAATATGAGTTTCTATCTTGTTTATTTTATTGGTTTCCATTTCTATCATCTGTGCTAGCTTACTTTGGGGAAGAATAGTTTCATTTTATTTTATCTTTTACCTATGGCTGTAGAAGTTACTCAGACTACTAGTACACGTACAGATTTGCTACTTGTAGGAGTAATGGAATTTGCAGGCATATACTTTTTAAAAAATATATATTTACATTAAGTCAATGCAATTTTCATTTAAATGGATTTTTATATAAATCAATTATTTTGTAGTGGGCTTTATGGCATTGAAACCAACTTGTTTCCTTACTGTGTCAAGTTTTATGGCCTCACTGCAAAAATTTCTTTCCGGATTCCTATAGCTGACATTTCTTTAATTGTTCAAGAAAATACATTAAAAGATATTTGCTTTTTCTGCCTTCCACAAACCAAAGAACCTCTGATTTAGTTTACAATGTACACATCCAAGAAAACACAAAACTTCTTAGAAAGACTCTTAGTCTTTTAAAATTATATTTATTTAGTGTGTCTTCCAGTAATTTCTAGTCTTATACTTCCAAAGAGTCCTCTTCATGCCCTGGGCATTTATCCGAGGAACTGAATAGACTGAGGTCTTTAATTTCTAAATTCATGTTATTTTGTCAACAAACTCATATTAGTGAAGACAGCTAAAAGCGATGTGAAAGTCTATTCTACTTGGAAGTACAGCACAGTGCCAGAACAATGTCTTGGTCTTCTTGAAGGTCTAATCCATAGAGAAAAGAAGGAAGAGTGTAACCTTTCTATTATTTAGATAACTATTTAGATAATAAAGATAGTGTTGTCTGCACCCACATAGATTTAGTGCTGCTGTGTTACTTCACCCTGTAATCTTATGATGAAGGATTTCATCCAACTCTTAATTTTCTGTTATTCTCTGATCCCCTGTCATTGATTAATTTGCTCAACATTTTCAAACGATGGCTATTATCACAAATGAGCCTAACATGGATCCAAGGATTACAGTTTCTTGAATTCTTCTGTTCAGATTCAGAACTCTCAATCCAAGTTTTCTTACCTATGACAAAATTCAAATTTAGGTCCTGTCTTTGATTTGCACTGTCAGTAATGATCGTTTTATTTTGTTGAAGCATTTCTGCTCTCTTTGTATCAGGGAATAATTAAATAGTAGAGAGACAAGATGTCAGCGAGTACTACAAATAAAATTATTTAAATTGCAAAAAATAAATTGAACAAGCACTTTTCTTTTAACACAAAATATTATTAGCATTTGTTCCCAAATTGATTGATGATGTTTAATAGATAAGATAATGAATAATGGGTATTTCTAATCTGTTTCAGCCCATGCAGTCATTCTTGTGACTGATAAAAATCTAAAATATCTAAAAATATTTAGACTTAATTTATTACAAAATATGCATGTGAGCAGGTGAAAAAGAAAACACTGGTAAAACCGGTAGCATTAAAATTGTTCTATCAATCACATAAGCAACATTTTCCCAGAGCAGCTGCAGTGTAATACTGATGCTATATTCAGACTGGAACTTAGATTTACCTTGAACAACTGTAACAAACCTACAAATGGTAATTTGCCATATGTATTTGGCATTGTCTGCTGCATACTTCCCTCTTAAATTTCAACATTTCAGACGCACATACGCATTGTCAGGCCATCATCTTGTCTGCACATGACTACAATGTCTGTTGCCATTATATAGCATTAACCTCATTTACAAGTACGGCTGGAACAGAGCTCTTAAGGTGTTGTGATTACACCAAGCTGAAAAATAAGCCTTTTTCTTTTTTTAATTAAACAAAGGAGAACCCAAAATTTCTCCAGTAAATGTCATAAAAATAATTGTCACTTGTTGGGGGATCTCTCCCCAACTGTTAGGGTCACGAGTTGTGGTGGGCACCAGCTGTCGCAATCGATCGGGACGGACAACATGACAACAGCTTGTGTGCACACAAAGCCTTTATTGAAATACAAGTACAACTGCTGCACAGTGTTCTCTGTTATCACAATGCTTTATATTCTTCTAGTAGTTGTTTATTATACGTGCCCTACTTGGATTGGTTTCAAGTTCGCTCTCCTCCAATCAGCTACTGACCAAGCCTCTCTGTCTCCTCCCAAATGACACGCCTCCTGCTGTTGACTGACAGCAGGCTAATTCGGCCTCTTCCCTGCCGGGGTCACGCCCACAGTCACTGGTATTCATCATCTCACTTAACACACGTTCTGATTCTGACCCATTACAGGATGAACTCTGTCTATCCTTCTGCCTTCAATCCCAGTCTATGCATTCCAGAATCCATCTCCAGAATACAGCTCTTGAATCCAGTTCCCTTCTGAAGACCAGTCTGGGACTTCCACAGTGCCTGCCCACAGCATCAGTGGTGATGATGATGTGACTACCTTTGGGGTTGGGGAGGGCATAGGTTGATATTGACTTTGTATGTATTTTTATATATTTCACTTTATTGTTGTTTTAATTAAAACTGTTTTAGTTTCCTTTTCCAAACCATAAGTCTCTATCTCTTGTTCACTTTCCTCCCACTTTGGGAAGGGAGAGGTGTTAATACAGAGCATCTGTTGTTTGTCTAGTGGCTGGCCCAGCCCTAATCCTTGACAGGTAGAAAGGTTGTGGGATTTCCGTCTTCAGCAATTTTCAGAACTGGATCAGGCAAGACCACAAGCAACCCAGTCTGAATCTAAAATTAGCCGCGCTTTGGGTCCAGGCTGGACTAGGTGACTTCCTGATGTCCCTTCCAGCCTCAGTTATTTTATGTTTCTACAGTACTCAGTGTAATCTGATTCAAATGATATCATACTGTCTCATGAAAATTTCAGAACCAACATAATAGAAAAATAGAGGACTAGAAGGTTTTTTATTTCACTGAGCTTAGCACCTGCTCATAAATGTCAGGATCTGTCTTCAAACTATGCAATTTCTTGTCCTGGATATGCTTATTTTAAAAACATCTTTTTTTGTCTTCCAATCTTGTCTAACTTTTTTAGCAGTAAAATTGATCCATTTCCTCTTACGCCAATAATGTAATTTCATTCTTACGTGGTAGATGAGCCACAATCCTATACGCAAACTGCAGTCACGTTCCTTCTTAGCCAAAGACATTTTGTGTGAGAGAATGACATGAAGTTGCCCAAACTAGCTCTGAGTGATCTGAAACGATTATAGAGCCTTATAAGGAAAGATATAGCCAAAATGCCTATACTGGCACCACATAACAGTCAGTATAATTACTCTTGCTTGTCATCAGTTAATTAGAAAATGTGCAGATGAGTCCCATATTCTGTGACTTATGTAACCACATTTCTTTCCTCCTGTCACTTCCAGCTAAAGCACACACTACTGTACACGAAAATTTTTCATTATTGGTCCTTGTGACTTCTACTTGATGAATTTTACTATCTTCTTCCTGAATTACTTTAATAATTTGCTAAGTTCTCCTTTCAGCTGGTGTGCCAAATTTGTTAATGAAAATATTAAATACAGTTGAAGTCTGTGGTACTCTGCTTATAAAACTCTCCATCTTTACTCATCTTTCAGTACAACTAATGTCCTCTGTCTTGCAGTGAAACCACTTTGCTCAGCTTATAAATCTGTTTTATCCATCTCACCCTTCTTAAACTATATCATATTCTCCTCCATTTTGATTTAACTATTACATCTGAGGCCTCATGTGAAGTTAAGACTGGATAAATTTGAGCTATTCTATGTCCTTTTGTTCAGAACATTAGTCATATCTTTTAGGCAGCAAGTTTCTTTGGAAGCATATGCCTTTTTTAAAACCAAGCTGTATTTTTTCCCCAGCTTTCAAGTACCTAAACTGAAAGATCAGTGTAAGGTCACTGTCATAGAAATTCAGTGAAACACTGTTAAAACGGGAGTTGTACTCTGTTAAGGATGCTTATAGAAACACTGTATAAACACTGCTTTAGACATCTAACATTGCTGTGCTCAACCCAACAGTGTATTGGGGAAAAAATATCAAAATTATGAAGATTAATGGGAATAGGAATGTTAATATGCTATACTTCTCAACATTGTTCCAACCATCCATTATAGGAAAAGTCTGTCCCGATGCAGGATAAAACACATTTCTGTAAACTGTATCTTGAGTGTTCCTATTCAAGTTTTCTAAGATGTTTTGTTTTCTGGTTCACAGATTTGGATTAGATCTTTTCCCACCAGTTTACAAAATAGTATATGCTCTTTCTGTTTCTAAGAGGCTAGCACGGATTTTGTCCTCAAGATTAATTTAAATTCATTAGAAGCATTTCATTAGAAGATGTTTTTTAAACTCTGAAATTTTCTTTAAGAAGAGAAAAACCTACTTGAAATGTAGTTTAGAATTATGAAAGCTACTTTTTCAACTTGTTTTGTTTTGCATTAATTCAAATGGCTTTGGTCTCATGAGTGTTAAGCGTACAAGTAGACTCATTTTGAGAATCAGTCGTTTTGTTCCAGAGGACCAAACACAGTAATGGATAATCAATCCCTTCAATATGTC
>NW_010390303.1:12033-12460 GCF_000710305.1 Buceros rhinoceros silvestris | reverse complement strand
AAAAAAAAAAAAAAAGAAAAAAACCCCAAACAACTAAAATCCTGCAGTTCACGGATACTTGTGTATCCCAAAGCTTATCCCGTTACACCAGGAATCTGAAGTGAGAGCAGCGTTTCCTCTGAACCACGATTTAAGGTAAAGTACTGAAGCTTTTTCTGCCAGCTCTGGTACAAATGTTGCGTTAAAAAAAAAAAAAAAAGAAAAAAACCCCAAACAACTAAAATCCTGCAGTTCACGGATACTTGTGTATCCCAAAGCTTATCCCGTTACACCAGGAATCTGAAGTGAGAGCAGCGTTTCCTCTGAACCACGATTTAAGGTAAAGTACTGAAGCTTTTTCTGCCAGCTCTGGTACAAATGTTGCGTTATAGCTGGGGGAAAACAACGGCAGGGTAGACACTTCAGTCCCCGCCATAAGGGGGCCCTC